>NW_006238998.1:1298358-1300122 GCF_000226075.1 Solanum tuberosum | reverse complement strand
ACGGACTGTAGATCGATCTACGGTCCGTGCTGTTGGTCCGTCGTTTGCTTCAGAGAAGCTGATTTTTGGAAGCTGAAATATTTTCCAAGTTCTGACTGACGGAAGGGACTTACGGACCGTAGATCCATCGACGGTCCGTAAGTCGGTCTTGTGGATTGAAGACGCGTACCTGAACAAAACTTTCCTTAATTCGTTTCCCTTTTTATTTAGGAGTTGTTTTCTATAAATAGGGCTTGTAAACCTCGTTTTTGGGGGTTAGACATTATTATTCTAGTTTTACTTTGTGACTTTGGAGATTAAGTTGCAACCCTAGTTATTATTGATTTTCTACATTCGTTTGAATATTTTGTCTTTGCAACTCAAGTTGAAATTCTGGGTTTATTATTCGTTCTACGTAAGTTCATGATTTCTTCATCTACAATTATGAATTGTGTTCTTGCCAGTATGAGTAACTAAATCCACAACTAGGGTTGTGGGAACCATTATCGATTAAGAAAGTATGAATAGTAAATAAGCAATTCTTGACTAGTATTTTGCATGCATTAGTAATTCTTTCGTTTAGAAGTCTTTTTAACGAGTGCACGCGTTAGAACTCGCTTTGTTTCTACTTGCCGGATCAAGGAGGTAATCAACAAGAAAAGAATTATCAACATAGATTTAGTGTGATACTATCTAATAGGCTAGTGTCGATTGGTGCGAAGTAATAACTAAGCCAAACATCGATTATGATGTCTAATATGAGGTAAAGGTAAGGGTTAGTAAATTATACACACGTAGCTGGATCAAGGTGCGGGGTGAAATTCTCTAGATGCCGGACCAAGGATTTAGAGATACCTAGCTTATCACTTTGGATGTAGTATACTAGGAAAGGATTGCTATTACTAGAATTACTGCGTTATGAGCTTGTGGTGAACACGTATACCCTAGTTAATTTTCTCATCTTGATAACAACCGAAATTGACTTTTGTTTATTGATTACTTACTGAACTCTTACAATTTATTTCACAAATCCCCTCTTTTATTTCTTATTTCTGGAAGTAGTTTGGCTAATTGAATGTAATTGTTGGTTAAAGCAAAATCTAAACCATTTTCCTCGTGGGATCGACCCCAACCTACAAGTTGGGTTCTTTACTTGATAACGATCGCTTATACTTCTTTAGGGAGGTGTAATTTGAGCGTATCAAATTTTGGCGCCGCTGGCGGGGAATTTGGCTTTTAGATTTACTTTTACCTACATTATTGAACGTTAGTCAAATATTTCCTAATTTTACTTTTTCTCTTTGTTTTTGTCTCTCTCAGGTTCCGACTCTAGTGTATGCCAAGTACACGGAGCCAAGGCAAACCACTTACTCCGTACGATCCAGAGCTGAACAGAACTTTGCGAAGAATGAACAATCAAGGACTTCCAGTTAATCCTATCGGAGGAAATCTAGATGAAGCAGTTGAGTTACAACAGCCAAGAGTAGTTGGTGGGGAAAACCGGGGTCTAGTTGAAAATCAATTGGGAGATGCAGTAAGGGTGCATGGTCCACGAGGCCCACGACAACGTGACAACTATCGGGGCAACATCGATATAGCAGACTCTGATGGACCCATTGTCCTACCTCCGCTACCTCCAGGGCACACATTTGTGGTGACTAGTAGCTTGATGCAGATGCTTACAGCAAGAGGTTTATTCTCAGGATCGCCGTCGGAGGATGCACATGCTCACCTAGCCAAACTAAGGTTAGTGTGCAAAAGTTGTGTAGGTAGACCAGATTTGGA
>NW_006238998.1:1294692-1298258 GCF_000226075.1 Solanum tuberosum | reverse complement strand
AAGACCCTCTCACTTTCACTATGGTCCGGGGTTGTCCGATGGACATATTACCTTCCACCATTAGCCGTTATCTCTATGGTCCTACCACGGGTCACTCTTGGTCTCTTAACACTTCAGAGTTTGACTACCGATGGGACATCGTACGGAGTGGCGCTTTCCAGATGAATGCTGAGTAGCGAGAAGCTGTTCTATTAAGGTTGGCCAAATACATTGCTGCAGATGGCGAGCGTGCGGAATGGGTCGCCGCTCCACGGTTGGGAATCCGAAGGCCACATTAAATTTTGTGGCCAAGTTATTCTGGCTGCTGGTACGGAACAGAGTGTCGCCGACAAAAGCTGATAATCAAGTCACTTGGGACAGAGCGGTCATGGTTGCAGCATTGGTAGCAGGAGTAGCGATCGACTTTGCCCGTATGCTGCTGGCAAAGATTCACGAGAGGGCTTTTAGGACCTCCACTACTTACCCCTTCCCATGTCTAATTTTTCATTTGTGCAGGGACTCTGGAGTGCCGATATGGCATTGTGCGATTTCGTTGCGGTGGTTTCTTAGCCGGGTCAGACTTCTTGTGGAGTCTAGTCTCTATTCTTGCTTGATCAATTTAATGTTTGTGTCTGTTTGGTTTTAACTCGTGTTTTACATCTTTAGTGTCAAAATATCCAGCACCTTGTTATCAGTAAGATTCTTGTTTCTTCATGTCGCTTCAGCTTTGTTTCTGGCTATGGTCCAAAATGTTTGATTTCCAAATGGTTGTTTCTCATTGTGTGTTCGATTTCTTCGTTATACAGCAGTGGCATTTTTAGATCTCCCTATTCCACTTTGTTGTTCGTATTTAGGTTGAAAAGGCCCCATGGAAAATGCTTTCTTCTTCCTTGCTAAAGCCCATCTATATTTCAAAATATGGCTACTACTTGGCAGTTTTTTTTCCTTAATATATATGAATGTTCCTACTGCTTCAGTTTAGTGTAGGATCTTAGTTTTGTTTATTTTGATTTTTTCAGCATTTTATACATGTGCATGTTTAATTATTTGGGTAAAGTTCTAGAATAGTAGTCTGATTCGATTTCCTTTTAGCTAAAAGTCATATTTAGAGCAACATTGTTTTAGACTGAAGAGTTTGTCATAAAGTGTGAAATTTATTGTTTGTTATTTCTATTTATTTATTTTTTGTTTAGAAAGAAAGTATTTGACTAGGAAAATATGTCAAGTTTACGTGTTTAATTGCTAGTTATTTAAAATGGTTGGTATTTGTCTTCATATTAGTACTAAATGACTTGGTACTGCCTTTTGATGGAATTATACCATTGAACTTTCTTTTGTAGTTGTTGTTTGAGAATTATATAATATTTTTAGTCTTCTCTGTCTCCATAAACCTTGTTTTTATTATTTTGTTTGCCTTGAAATTTACTTCCCTGCTAATGTTCATTTGTGTATGTCTAAGTGCTTATCATGTGTTAGCAATTATTTTTTCTCTCTCTCATTTTATTTAGTCTCCTACTAGTAATAATTACGGGAGCATCATTTGTCCCTTGGTATATATATAATTCATGAGTATTTATGTCTTAAGCTCTCAACCGCTGCTTTATGTTTGATTGGATGGAGCATTAGTAAGTTATTATTTTTTTACCTTTTTTTTATTGTACATCCTTGAGTTGTCTCAAGTCATCCTCACCCGTGTTCGGGTAAGGGAACTAGAAATACGGGCTTAGAAGCAAAATTCCAGGTCCCGGGAGCCGGAAATACACTGATATACAGTGTGATACAACAATATACATCAGTTGTATATTGTGTATAAATGTAGCAGAAATGGGCCCTAAAAGCCCCCCAAAATTTTAGCTTCGTATTTTGTTACTTTCTGCCTAAGTCCCCTTTTTCTTGCTTATTATTTTTTTGTTAGTTTAGGACAGGTGCAGTTTGGGCCCAAAAGCCCAAAGAAGAAATCAGTCTGTATATTAATTTAGGACAGGTTCAAGTGGGCTAAGAAGCCCAAATCAAAACCAGGCCCAAGTGTTGGCCCAGGCGAACAAAAACCAGACTTGGGCCCAAATCTCCCTCTCTCCTTATTATATATTTTGTGTTAATTTTATTGTTACTACATGCTTTTTTTCTAATTAATTTTAAGGTTTTTAACTCATAATTCCCAAAAGGACACCTATTTTTGAGTTAGTTAACTTATAGTACGTTATCTTAAAATAACTAAGTATACCTGTCTTTCCCAAATTGATTTCTAAAAATTTTGGAAGTTTTTCTCTACTTCGACATTTTAGATAATATACTCCATTTTCTCTCTAAATGATTTTAACTTATAAAATTTGTTTATTCTGTAGCTAGTCAAGTATGCTTATTTTAATTAACCAAATAGTTAATTATCGGATGACCACATGTTAGCGGGCATTTCGGGTGCTTCCAAACCCTTCTCGAAATGCTATTATGAACCCCGAACCCTTTAAATATTTTCAATTGATTTCTATTTTAATATCTTGAAAAAATAAAAAAATAGTTTTCTTAATTTTACTTTTAAAATTAAGTGGCGACTCTTAAAAAACTCGTCGTTTCACTTTTTAAAATAAAACAGAATGGCGACGCTGTTGGGGACTTGAATGGGTTTTAAGCTTAAGATTAACTTATTTGGCTATTTGTTTAAATTGCTTACTTGTTTCAATTCTTGTAAATTATAAATTGTGGCATTTCATGGCATCGCTTCCGCCAAACGGCAAATAGTTTAAATTAGGAAAAAAGGTGGTTACGTGGCTTTCCACGGCTGTCCTTCAGAAAACAAACTTTGAATTCTTTTGAAGTGATAAAAGAATAGTTGGCTTGTGGTCATCCAACATCGTTTATTATACTTCACCCCATAGTTTGTCCAACTCGGGTAACCAGGTCTTGTCTCAAAACCAACTCTTAGTCAACTAGCGTAAGGCGAAACCAAATCCTTTTTAGCGCATTGAACTAAGATGACCCAACACCCAAGGCATTTTGGGCCCATTAAAGAGACCACCTTAAGTCCAAAATGGCCCACAGTCTAAACGGACGATCATACTTATGTGTTTAAATTTGAAGGATGTATATGTCGTTGGGAATACCATTTTCCCTCGGGGTTGAAAGTTTTTTTAAATTAGCTCACTTTATTTAAAAATTTAGGTCTTCATGAGTTATCATTTGCATCCAAAGACGTGGACATTCGGAGATGACGAGAAGTTCAAGAAAGATGGATTTTCCATGGAGGCATAGTTTAGGATTGTACCCTGCGTGGGACTGATTATTTGTATCCCTTTTTCCTATGATGTATCCCCATTAAATTTATTCATAAATTTTGTATAAATTTGTGTTTTGGGGCAATGGAATGTTTCAAATGATGTTATACACCTTTCAAATCATTAGGCCTACCCTTGGCACAAAAGGGTCACATATCTGTTTAGAATGCGCATTAACTGTTTATGTGTTATAATTGTTTGTGTGATTATGGAGGGTGTTTATATACCATGAGTTTACGGTATTTCTAATACGTTTCAATTACAAGTTGTGTGTGTCTAAGGCCCTTTTATATTGGTTTTGATGTGTTTTTATCA
>NW_006238998.1:1279253-1293876 GCF_000226075.1 Solanum tuberosum | reverse complement strand
AACCAAGGAGGTAGTTAATAAGAAAAGAATTATCAACATAGATTTAGTGTGATACTATCTAATAGGCTAGTGTCGATTGGTGCGAAGTAATAACTAAGCCAAACATCGATTATGATGTCTAATATGAGGTAAAGGTAAGGGTTAGTAAATTATACACACGTAGCCGGATCAAGGTGCGGGGTGAAATTCTCTAGATGCCGGATCAAGGATTTAGAGATACCTAACTTATCACTTTGCATGTAATACACTAGGAAAGAATTGTTGTTACTAGAATTACTGCGTTATGAGCTTGTGGTGAACACGGATACCCTAGTTAATTCTCTCATCTTGATAAAAACTGAAAATAACTTTTGTTTATTGATTACTTACTGAACTCTTACAATTTGTTTCACAAATCCCCTCTTTTATTTCTTGTTTCTGGAAGTACTTTGGCTAATTGAATATAATTGTTGGTTAAAGCAAAATCTAAACCATTTTCCTCCTAGGATCGACCCCAACCTACAAGTTGGGTTCTTTACTTGATAACTATCGGTTATACTTCTTTAGGGAGGTGTAATTTGAGCCCTATACTTCGATTGTAAAGGGCCATGACCCTATCTTATTAAAGTTTGTCTAAGATGGCCATGCGAGACTTAGTATTCCGCTGCTTTATAAATGATTTTTTGATAGTTTGGTTTTAAATAAAGTTTTAATTTCACACTATTTCTATATGTCGAATGTTTTGAACGCTAAGACGCTTGTATTAGACCCCCTTTGGGGTCGAGTACACCGTGTTACGACTAGGGGGTGTTCTCGAGTCGTGACAAACTTGGTATCAGAGCATAAGATTTTGGAAATGGTTTTAGGGTTGATGTCTCACAAGCCATGTCTAGTAGAGTCTTGTTCATCGGTGTGAGTCGTGACACATCTATGAGCGAGAGGCTATAGGACGATAGAAAGTTACACTTCTTTCTTCATTCTTCAAGTCGTTTAGTAGATGTTAACTCCATAAGTTCCCTCTCTTATTCCTTATCCGGTGGTCCTGAAGATGTGACTACTTGAAGGGCTAATGTTGCAAGAATCGGGGGAGAAAAAGGTGAGTAATGAGGTCATTTGTGGTTATGTGACTAGATGAGTCTTTTTATGGTAGATTTGAGAAGTTATATTGTGAGGTAGTCTTTAGCATGTATGGGTTGTTATATGGCTATGTGTTTTATTGGTAGAAGGTTATGATGAGTTTGGAGGTGAGTTGGCTAATTTGATGAATGAGGTGTTTTGGAAAAGTGTTGATATGTAGAATGAGTTGACTCCATAAAGGAGAGTATAAGTGTAATTTACCTTGGTTTAGAATCACCTTAGGTGATGAGTGTGAAGGTTTAGTGATGTTTAGCTCCTACCTTAGAATTGAAAGAAGTGATGTTGTAAAGAGTTTGTATAAGCTTACCCCTATGGGGAGATAATGTGCTTAGGTGGTAAGGTCACTGAGTGTCCTTAATGTTCATGAGTTAGGCTTGATGGATATTCTCACCTTAAGAGGTGTAGTGAGTTTGAGGAGTTTATACCCGGTGTGGTAGACTCATATGAGACCTTAAGTTATGCCAGTAAGGTTGGTTGTGAGCAAGAAGTTGCTTAATGAGGACCTTCCTAGTTTAAAAGATCTGGTATGTTGAAGGTTCCTTATAGTGTAAATGTGTTATTGAGGTTCCTATATTGTTTCATGTTAGCCTTAGTTGGGTTTACCCTTAAGTGGGGGATGGTATGATGAATAGTAAGGTTGTTGAGAGTGTTGATATCCTTATCTCTTTTTCTTCTATTCTTATTCAAGCTTGAGATCAAGAGTTCCTTGTAGCTTGTTTCATGTTTTGGAGTTTTGTGTGATATTGAGTTTCCATGGTCTCCTTATTGTTGTGCATGTTCTATTTGAAGTCTTGTTTATATGAGAAAATGAGTTTTCAAAATTGTGTTCCTCATGTTAATATGCATCTATGATGAGTTGACTTGTTGAGCATGCCTAAATGTGCTCTTATGAGAAAATTGCTCAAATGTGTTGAATGATGTTGTGATGAGCATGATGTGATTTGGAGAAAGAAGTCCCACCAATGAAATGAAGAATGTAAAGTTTTGATGCATAATGAGTTTGTTGGTGTAGTTCCTACCTTCTTGTTGTGTTTCGAGCTTATTGATGAGGAGTTGATGTTTCCTCCTAGTTGTGTACTTTTAAATTGATGTTGCATGCATGATTGTGAGCTGCTAGTCTTGAGTCATTACCCCTTAATGTGTTTGAAATGTCATTCGAGGACGAATGTTCCTAAGTGGGGGGATAATGTAACGACCCTAAAAGTGAACTAGGGAAACTAGAGCCTAACGTGTGTGCGTTTGTATTTGTCTTGAATTTTGATGGTGTTGTATGTTGTCTCGAATCATGGTGAGGTGTTTAGGGTTTAGTCGTCAAGGTACGACTCCCCAAGGACCATTAGTTCCTTGAGGAGGACCCTAAGTCTACACCTCAAGACCCCAAGGAAATCATAAAGTTGGCCAAAAAGGGGTGACCTACGGAAGGGGTCCACGCACCGTACGTCCATCCATGCCCCATGGATGGCCTCCGTAGGTCAAGGGGCTTCTAACCAAGCCACATCCACCATTGACAAATAACCAGTACGTCCGTCAACCCATCCACGGTCCGTGGATGGGGGTCTCGTTAATGAGACCTGGTTTGTTGCCAAGGGATACAGCCAACTATTAGTGTATGGACGGTTAATTTGAGTGTTTAAAGGTATTTTTAGAGCATTAAAACATTAAAATGGTATTTTTAGATTTCATTATTCACTTTTCCCCAAATCAAAACCCTCTCTCCTAAAATATATTCTCTCTAAGGACTCCATTGAATACCAAGAGGGGAAGAAGACTTAGGGCTTAAAGAGGAAGGCTTTTGGGTAGATTTTCATGGGATTCTTCCGGTATAAGGTATGTTGATCCTTCATCTAGGGATTGTTTTCACCCTAGAGTCAATTTCAAAGAAGTTTTCCAGATTTTCAAGTTACACAAAACCCTAAGTTTTACTCAATCTCATGGATTCTTGCATCAAACGTTTCCAAATGATAAACTGTGATTATATTGATGTTTAATTGATGATTTAAGGTGAAAATACTCTATGAACCCATGATTTCTATCAATTCCTAAATTGTACCTTATGAAGTGGGTTTGTTGATTATGAATGAATGTTGTTGGATTTATGCCTAGATCGATTTAGATTGTTGACTTGTATCATCATCTATGACTAATTATGGTGAATTGTTGGTGAATTAAGGATTTGTGATCATAGCCTTAAAAGGGGCAAGTTTGACCTAAGTACTTGTTGTATTAAACTTATGTTAGAGATGTTGATACACTTGAAAGGTGGAGGCGTTTAATTATGATGTAGTTACTTGATGTTAGTATAATTCTACATATATTCTTGATTAACCTAAGATTCTAAGGTTATGTCATGAAAGAGGCAATTGAGGGTTAAATGTGATCCTCATAGAATGATGAATTCTCAATGTAGTGACTTAGATTAGATCACCTAGACTCGAATTGGTTTAGGGTAATGCTTCTAAACATGAATTGACTTGATCATGATATTATGTTCATGTTGATGAATACTCGAAGTATAAAGTGTCAATCATGATGTGATTAATGTATTGATGAGTTGTCGGATCATGGTATTCCCTTATCTATTCTGCTATTGCTATATCTTCGGATAAGTTAATCCATAACCCTTGAAGGTCATATTATGAAGGTTTGTGCATGTTGACAAGATTGTGTGCGAACTCATGATTTACTTGGAAGTTGAAGGTCACATGAATATTGTGTATATTGTGGTTTTGTTGGAAGGACATTCTTCTCTTACCCTTACACTTAATTATGAATGAAGTGTCTAGGATGATAATGTTGTTGTTTATGTCATTGCAAGGACAATTACACACACACACTCAATGCATAAACATGATTATGATGTATCAATGGTGTTAATTGAAAGTATAGTTCTCATATGCACCTTTACACATTATTATGCATGAAATGTACATAACCATGTTGATCCTATTGTGTTGATTGAAAGTCCATTCTCATGAGAACACATGATCTTGGTGTGATAGTTATTCTCACATACTAATGTTGATTCTATGGTGAAAGGTAGTTCTCACTTAAATGAATCTACGAGCTATTTGGTGAGTTGTATTGAACGAAGGGTAAATTATGCCTTCACACATGCAGATGAATTTCCATACTAATTATGTATAATTGGGAAATAATGCTTAGTACCGAGTGGATATGGACAATGAGGAAAACGCCCATTCGCTAATGTAATAGGTTGGGTCATCTATAGTAAACTCATGAGATGGAAGCTCCTCCGCTAATGCAATAGGTTGGGTTTCTAGTAGAAATCTCCCTATCCCATAACTATGTGGCAAACATAGGACTTAGCTAGTGGATCCACTTAGAAGCTAAATATAATTAGTTCTACCTTTGGCAAGTAAGAACGCCTTCTTTCGGTGTGGGGTTATATGACGCCGGATTCCATGTAGCTCGCATGGTCTATGTTGGTTATGGCAACTTTTCCCTATTTAATAAAGATAATAAATGAGACATGAACTATACTATGACTTATTAATGGGTTTACTTAGTAGGAGTGGGAGTATGGGACTTCACTTTTACATTACACAAGTAGACTTAGTAGGATGTCATAGGATGGCTCCTTTATGTTAATAATGAGATTTGAATGCATGCATGTGTATTAAATGGATAGTTGTTATGAATGACTTTCCTTATAATTCAAGTAATGTACATGACTATTTCCTTATTTGTGCCTATTGATTATATATGAGGTCCAAAGATGAAATGCATTACAAAAGTAGCTTCAAGGGAGTACTTAGTTGGGTTGGTATTATGGGATGCTAATCACACAATGCACAAGTGTTCCTTTGGTGTTACTAAGGTAATGGCTTCACTATTAAATGAGTATGAATGTGACATTGGCTTGTTGTACATTGTAAATGCATGTTAGTTACCATACATTGCACGAGGTATAGCTTGAGGGTTACTTGAGCTGGAGGCTCAAGGTAAAGGTAAAGGGTTATATGTGATCTTGTTCTATTGTGAAATGGTGACTTGTATGTTGGTTGTGACTTATATTATGCCTCTTTTGTATCAATGTTCATGAATTTTACTAAAATGGCATAAAGCATGGCTTTCAACAAAATGTCCCTTTTATAGCATGTTTTGCTCGGTCATCATACTTAGTACATTTCTGTGTGCTAATCCATATTTCTTTACTCTTATGAAGTGTAGGGTTTGGCACTCGATTTGATTCTCCATAGTGAAACTTGGGATTAGAGTTCTCTCAAGACCTCTTCTGGTATGTCCGCATATGTCGAGGACAAGGACTTTCATTATTTCTAGTTTTTATGTTTTAAGACTTTTGTCTATACTTCGATTGTAAAGGGCCGTGACCCTATCTTGTTAAAGTTTGTTTAAGATGGCCATGTGAGACTTAGTATTCCGTTGCTTTATAAATGAATTGTTGATAGTTTTGTTTTAAATAAAGTTTTAATTCTGCACTATTTCTATATGTCTAATGTTATGAATGCTAAGAGGCTTGTATTAGACCCCCTTCGGGGTCGAGTACGTCGTGTTACGACTAGGGGGTTCTCTTGAGTCGTGACAATGTCTAACTCTACCAAATCCACCAAGGTAACTGTATGGGACAAAGAAAAAGGACAACTCCTATAGACTCTTTTTACCACTACCGAGTCGCCAACAGGGGTATTCACTGAAAAAGGCTCTATTAACACTTCAGGGAGTATTTCAAATTTCTTAGCCACAAAAGGTGTAACAAAGGACAAAGTGGCACAGGGCTTTAACAATGCATAAACATCAATGGAAAAGACTTGTAACATACCCATCACCACATCCGGGGAACTCTCTTGGTCACCTCGGGATTAAAGAGCATAGAAGCGATTTTTCTTTGGAGCATCGGAATTTGAACCACTAGGAAGGACTTGCTTGCCCTCTCTTCCTTGAGCCTTTAGCATGGGACAATCTCTCATCATATGACCGCTCTTCCCACAACTATAGCAACCATCCGTGCCAACTAGGCACTTACCATCATGTTTCTTGCCACACTTGCAACAAGTAGGCCTCACCATAGAAGATCAACCACCATTCCCTCCTTAAGGCTTAGGGTTAGACACCCTATCCTGTTTGACCCTTGGAAAACTAGAGGAGCCTTGGTTGGAGAACCTTCTCTTGAACTTTGGTCTACATTGACCCTCAAATTTACCCTTGGAAGAATTCCCATCATCGGACCTTGCCCTTTTCACCTCTCTATTCTTCTTCCTAAGCCTTGACTCCTCAACTTGTTGAGCATACACCATTAGACATGAGATATCCATACTATCATGGAGCATTGCCGCACGACATTCTTCTTCAATTGAGTGGGACACACCCGTCACAAAATGACTCATCTCATCGCTCGGATTCGACACCAAATACGGAGCATTCTTAGACAACTTACTGAATTTTAGAGATTATTCTTGAACACTCATACCTACTTGACAAAGGTTGATAAATTCCTCCACCTTTGCTTCCCTCTTCTCTCGGGGAAAGAACCTATCAAGGAATGCTTTCTTGAACACCTCCCAATCTATGGGACCCGCTTCTACCGGCATATTACTCTTCCATTGAGTATACCACACTTAGGCCACATCCTTCAATTGGTAAGCGACTAGCTCCGCTTTCTCTATATAAGTCACCCTAATAGCATCAATTATCTTGTAGACCTATTCCACAAACTCTTGACGATCTTCACCCACTTTGAAACCAAATAACATAGGAGGGCTCATTCTTGTGAAATCTCTCAACCTTGAAGCCACGGTGTTCACATTAGGGTTCACACGAGTCCTAGAATCCCTATTGATTTGGGTTGTCACGTCTTGGGTCAATATTTGGAGAGCCGATCTTATTTCCACATTTGTCATACCCCTTCATTATTAGGAGCTTGGGAACTTGAGGACCTTGGGGAGGAACTCCCTTATTCACATTCCTTACTTGCATCCTTCTTGTGTTCGCCCTTCTTGTATTCATATCCTATAGACACAAGATAAGGGTTAGGAAAAGGACTTCATAGAGTTAAAACTCTAAGGCACGACTAAAGAGTAATGAAATAAGTAAAATTTCCTAAACATCTTATAGCTTCTCATTCATAAATATGGCGCGCTTCACACTCATGAACAAGACTCTACTAGACGTGATTTATGAGACATCATCCTAGAATTATTATAAACCTTATGTTTTGATTACCAAGTTTGTCACGACCCAGGGGTACCCCCTAGATGTAACATGTCGTACGTGACCCCAAAGGGGTCTCATACAAGCCCTTAGCATATCATAAACATAAGTAATAGAAATGATGCGAAATTAAAAGCTTTTACAATCGAAGTCTTTTCATAAAATCAAAATAGAAGTTTAGACATTATCTCAATAACCATCTAATACAATGTAGAATCAATAAAGGTCACAGCCCTTTACAACATAGTCTCAAAGAGAAAGAAATGAAGAAACTAGAAATGAACAACTCTTGTCCTCGAACCATGAGCACTCATCGAAAGTGTGGAGGATAGTCAATCAAAGCTTTTACTCAAGAAGGAAGCACACCTCAACAACCGATCCCTACACTTATAGAAAAATGTAGAAAATATGGGTTACCACAAAAATATACTAAGTATGGAAGCCATGCATAAAAATCCTCAAGACATGCAAAAAGGGACATTTTAGTTGAAACCATGCATTTTGTCAAGTTTAAGAATTATCATGCACACTAGTGTAAATACATAGTCAAACCATCTCATAAGCAACCCTAAGCTATACTTGTGCAATGCATAGACAATATCCCATACTCCTATCTATGCTAAGTACCACTATTAGGCCACCATAATCATGCATATCATACCTTGACCTTATCCATATCCAAAACTCATACACAAGGAAACATTCATGTTCATAGCTTGTAGCAAGTATAGTCACTGTTATAAACAATCCATATCATACATGCATAAATTCATATATATTCATAGCATAAGGAATACCACACCATAACCCCT
Organism: Solanum tuberosum; assembly: GCF_000226075.1. Classification (NCBI taxonomy): domain Eukaryota; kingdom Viridiplantae; phylum Streptophyta; class Magnoliopsida; order Solanales; family Solanaceae; genus Solanum; species Solanum tuberosum. The sequence continues at coordinate 1,285,759 of NW_006238998.1, read as the reverse complement.
TTCCAAAGCCCACTTGTGCAATGCATAAGTGAAGTCCCATACCCCCACTCACACTAAGTAGAGCTCCTTAAGGAGTCATAAGTATAGTTTAGGTTCATGTTCATAAATCAAATAAATCATCATATCATAGGAGAAACATACCATGACCACTCTCAAAGCATACTTGTGCAATGCATGAATGAAGTCCCATACCCCCATTCATGGAATACCACACCATAACCCCTTTCCAAAGCCCACTTGTGCAATGCATAAGTGAAGTCCCATACCCCCACTCACACTAAGTAGAGCTCCTTAAGGAGTCATAAGTATAGTTTAGGTTCATGTTCATAAATCAAATAAATCATCATATCATAGGAGAAACATACCATGACCACTCTCAAAGCATACTTGTGCAATGCATGAATGAAGTCTCATACCCCCCACTCATACTAGGTAGAACCTCTTGAGGGACCATAGTACATAACTCAAGTTCTTATTCATAGTTCATGTTTCTTGTTCATGTAGGGAAATGGCCTTAACCGACATAGACCATGTTGAGCTACATGGAATCTGGTGTCATCCCCACACACCGAAAAGAGGTGTCCTACTTGCCTAAGGTAGAACTAGTTTTGTTAGCTTAGGTGGATCCACTAGCTAAAGACCTATGTGGGCACGTAGTTATGGGATAAGGATATTTCTACTAGAAACCTTGACTAACTAAGGTAAAAAGTTTACATCTCATGAGATAACTGTTTTGGGAATCCGGACTAACTGGCGTAAAAGGAACCTATTGGGAAGCCGGACTAACTGGTGTAAAAGCTTCCATCTCATATTCATATCTACTCGGTGCTAGGCATAATTCCCTTTAAATCATGTTAAGTCTTTACTTAAGTTCATATTCATGAAAAAATGCCCTAGCACTTAAACCAACATGTTATCATGATAGCTCATAGATTCATTAGGTGAGAATGGCCTTTCGACCTTAGAATCATTAGTATGTGAGTAAACCTTTCACATCATATTCATAGTGTGTTCATGAGAATAACCTTTCAATCAACACAACAACATTATCATAGTCATAGACATTTCATGCATAGTCATGTGTAAGGGTATAGGGAGAATGATCTTTCAACAATACCACAATTATACCATAGTCATAGTATTTTCACTTTCTAAGTGAATCATAAGCTCATACACAATTCTTATCAACATGTACAAACCCTCATAATCTTCCCTTCAAGGATAGGAATCAAACTCAACCCAAACATTTAGAATTACTACATTAGATAGGGGAATATCATGATTCAATAACTCAATCAATATACATATAATCAATTGACATGCTTCTACACTCAATCAACCTACATCATATATTCACAATTTAGTATTATGGGGGATTCATTGGTTCATGGGGGGATTTCATCATAAATCAACAATAAATCATCAATTCAATCATAATCCATCATAAATCAACCATTGAAAACGTTTTAAAAGAGAACCCATGAATTAGATTGAAACCCTAGGTTTTAGGGGAAATTGGAAGCTTTGAAATCAAGTTTTGAAGGGACTCTATGGGTGAAAGCTACGCATAGATGAAAATCCACCACACCTTATGAAGATTTCCTCACGAAATTGAAGAGAAAAGTTGAGTTCTTGAGCCCTAGACCTTGACCTCTTCTTCTTCTTTAATGGAGGTTTTAGAGAGAGAAATATTAGAGAGGGAAGTTGGTTATGATTTGAGTCTTGTGATTTATGAAGTAGAATAGGTTATTTAATGGTTTAAAAGTACTTATATAAGTCTATTAAAATGACTCTACACTAAAATAATTAACTTAGGAATAACCTAATTTGACTTACCATTGGCCGAATCTGAAGCAGCATTGCCGGGCCCATCCATGACCCCCACCCACGGGGGATGGATGGACCCACGGACCATACTGGTCACTCATGGGTTGGGGTCTGCAGCTACTCAACTTGGCCAACACAGCCCTCCACTCACGAGACCTCACCCACGAACCGTGGGTGGGTCCACGAGCCTTGTTTTTTGTTCGTAGATCAGACAAAGACTTTTGCGAAAGAAGGATAGGTTCAGCCTTGACCCACGACCCCCAACTACGGGGCGTGGTTCCACCCACGGCTCGTGGGTGCCCTTTTCGTGGGTAGGCTATCTTTTTTACATCTTTTTGGGCTATCTCAAGGCCCTCCTCAAGGACCCTTGGTTGGTCCTTGGGGGTTCATGCCTTGAAATTTACACCCAAAATCATTTATTTTTAGCATCAGAGGTTATTTTACGACTCTAACCTTTACGGTAAACCCCATTTAGGCTACTAGATTACTCATTAGGCTCTAGCTTAGTTTACTAGTTTTTCGGAGTGTTACAGAAGGATTGATATATATATATATATAAAGAGAATTTGAAGAATGAAGGAGATGTCTTAAAGAAACAAAGTGAATAATTTAAACTTGATGTAACACCCTAGAAACTAGTAGGCTAAACTAGAGCTAAATGTGATGGTTAGAGTCAAGGAGGTAGGCAAGGGCCAAGGCAGAGGACTAAGGCAGTCCATTCTTCCCTACACACTGCCCTAGTAACCATGACCACCACCATGGCTCGTGGTAGGGACCACAGCACGTGGTGTGGTCCGTGATGGGCTAGGCAATGAGCTCTCCAAAATCTCGCCAAAACAAGCTCCTTTTCATGAGCCACTTCACGGCTCGTGGTGAAGAACATGGATCTTGGGAAGGCTCGTGGAGGAGATTTGGGTGTGTGAGGGTGGAAAAAAAGTGGCAAGCCACCGCCTCAAGGTCCACGAGAGGGACCACGGCTTGTGGAAAGCACCACAGCTCGTAGAGCCACTCGTGAAATTACCTTGTGTTTGTGGGCTAAAGGCACAAGTTGCCTAGACACTCCCACAAGTCCACGGAGGGTTCCACGGCTTGTGGTAATGACCACATCTTGAGGAGTCCCTCGTGACACCTGGGTAGTTCACTTAAAGTGAGGGGTGTTTTGGGAAATTCCAATTTAAGTCCAACTAAAATGAAATAGTTTTGGGTAAGTTTAGGGTCACTATATAAGTCATTTTTAAGTCAAATTCACCTAAATTAAGTCTTTTTTTCCAAACACCCAAATAATTCCCAAAGTTCACCTCCTCTCCAAAAGTTCTCTCTTTAGAAAACTCTAAGAAAAAGAACAAGAAGAAGAAGGATGAGGAAATTTGAGCTAGGGTTCAAGAAGCTAGGTTTTCACACCAAATTCATTGGGTTTCATATCTAAGGTATGGTATCTCTTCATCCATGTATAGAATTCATCCACGGAGTCCCTTCAAAACCCAATTTCAAAGTTAGAAATCCCCAAAAGTTAGGGTTTGATTCCAAAGTCATGGGTTACTTTAAAGATCGATTATAATGATTGAATTTTGTTATATTATGTATCAATTGATGATTTCTTATAGTTTTTATGATGAATTCCCCAAGAACCCATGAAACCCCCATATTTCTTGATTATGATCTAGTGAAGTGGGTTTGTTGATGAAAGAAGAGTATTATGAGATTATGCATGTAGTGATTTGATTACTTGAATTATGATTATATCCAGGTATAATGTAGTGAATTATAGATGTGTTGATTGAATATGATCTTTGATCCTTGAAAGGCAAAGTATGAGAATTATGCATGATTATGAGATTTAGGTACATGCTATGAGAATACTTTGAGAGTAAAGTGATTATTATTATGATCTTGGTGTGTGTTGTTGAAAGGATATTCTCATTTACACACCTATGCATGAATATGATATGATGTGAAAGGTTTTCTCACAATATGATGATTCTAGGGTTGAAAGGCTTTCTCACCTATAGAATCTATATGAAGACATGGACAGTGAAAGGTTATTTTCATGCATGATCAAAGAGCTATCCTATGAATTATGTTAGACTGAGTGTCAAGACATTCTTTCATAAATTTGAACTTCAGTCAAGACTTAATATGTAATCCTTGGGAAGTAATGCTTAGCACTGAGTGGATATTGTATATGAGATGGAAGCTTATACGCTAGTTGAGTCCGGCTTCCAATGGAAAGCTTTGACACTAGTTGAGTCCGACTTTCCAAATGGGTTCCTTATACACTAGTTGAGTCCGGGTTCCCAAAGTATGTCTCATGAGATGGAAACCTTCTACCCTAGTTGAGTTCGAATTTCTAGTAGTAATCTCTTTATTCCATAAAGAATGTGCCCTCATAGGCAATTAGCTAGTGGATCCACCTAAGTTAAAAGAATGGTTCTACCTTAGGCAAGTAGGACACCCTTTTTCGGTGTGGGTAACACCGGATTCCATGTTAAGCTCGCATGGTCTATGTAGGTTAAGGATTATTCCCACAACAACAATATGAACAAGAATATGAATTATGAACTATGGTTACTCCAAGTCTTAAAGGTGATGAGTATGAATATTGGCCTGAAAAGGTTTACTTAGCATGGGTGAGATTTATGAGGTCTTATCCATGCATTGCACAAGTATGCTTTGAGGGTGTTTATGAAGTGTTTCTCTTATGTTATGATGATCTATATGTTGACTATGCTTATGACATATACTTTTCCACTATCTTCATGATGAGGTTCAAACTTAGTAAATTGCATGCTTTCAAATGAAACGTCCATTTTAGCATGTTTTCAATGTTTTTATGCATGACTATCTAACTTAGTGCATTTTTGTACTAACGCCTACTTTTCCTACACTTTTCTCAAGTGTACGGTCCAGTTCTCAAGGTGATCATCGTTGTGGCTAAAGCTTGGATTTGCTTATTCTTCTAGCTTGTTGGTTAGTCCTCATGATTCGAGGAGGGATGTTATCTCATTGTAGTTCAATTCTTGCATTTCCTTTCCAGACTATGTTGTATGGGCTGTGTCCCTTTCTCATTTCGAATATTGTAATAGATGGCTATGGTGAGACCTAGAGTCTAGTCTTCCATTTTTTTAATGAAAATTTTAGACTTGAAATGCATTTTTAATCTTATTGTTCTATTGCTTATGTTATGATATGCTAAGTGGCTTGTATGGAGTCTTTCGGGGTTCTATATGCCATGTTATATCTAGGGGGTACCCCTGGGCCGTGACAAACTTGGTAATTAGAGCCCAAGGCTTACAATTATTCTAGGATGATGTCTTATAAGCCACGTCTAGTAGAGTCTTGTTCATAAGTGTGAAGCGCGCCACATTTATGAATGAGAGGCTACAAGATGATTAGGAAACTTCACTTCTTTCAATACTCTTAAGTCGTACCATCGAGTGTAACTCTATAAAGTCTATCCTCTAATCCTTACCTTATGATCTTCAGGATATGAATACTAGAAGAGCTAATGCTAGAAGGACGGAGGGTGACAATGTGGAACAAGGAGATCTTCCTCAAGCTCATCAGGCTCTAGTTGATCATTTGGTTGAGAATGTGACCCATGCGGAGTTTAGGTCGACTATCCAAATGTTGGCTCAAGCCGTGACGGTTCAAGTCAATAGAGAGGTTGTAGCTATGGTGAATCCTAAAGTGAATTCGGCGGCTTCAAAAATGATAGATTTTGCAAGAATGAACCCCTCGGAATTTCATGGCTCCAAAGTAGAAGAGAATCCTCAAAGGTTCATCGATGAGGTCTATAAGGTACTTGCTATTATGGGGTGACTTAGGAAGAGAAGGCGGAGTTAAGAGCTTACCAATTGAAGGATGTTGCTTAAGTGTGGTATGATCAATGGAAGAACAGTAGGCCGGTGATGCTTATCGTGACCAACGACACAGACCTACGGTATGACTGTTTACAATCATTGATAATATAGTAACCCAACCAAGGGCTGGGGTCGTGTCCCATGGGAGCGGTTTTGAGAATTAATAACCAATTAGAATTTCATTCAAGTTAGTCGTAGTTAAAGACAATTGCGATAAAAGACATTGTAAATTAAAGGGGGTGACACAAAAGTGTCAAATATAAAAAAGGGGGTTTTGTAACAAGTATTAAATCAGTAAAATAAACAAGAAAATCAAGTATGGGGAAAGGTTCTAGAGATGTGCCCGCAATACAAGTTGAGATAAATTGTTGGGTACATGCTTCCGATAGGAAATTTGCAAAATAATAGTGACTAGGCAAAGCTTTAAATGGAAATAAGTTCCCTACTCGGGAAACTTACCCCATTTCAAATGTGTTTCTCTCGGACACCCATTTGCCGCATGAAGACCAGCCTAATGCCTTACCCCACTCACTCTCTTCGAGCAGAGTGTTAGGATATGGGACTAGAGCTCACCCTCTCGGGCTAAACCTCATGTCGACCCACTCTTTAGGCCAGCTGTCTAGTGGTTTTGGTTTCGCGACCTCCCTCTTGAGCAAGCCGAAAACACATGGGTGGCTTTGTATTTGCAACTACAAACCCTTTAGATTAAACCACAACCACTAGGTGAAATCACCATTAAAATACATCTAACCTATCAACAAGCAAGACCCAACAAGAATATCAACCCATATTTGCTAAATCACACCCCAAGAATGGGGG
>NW_006238998.1:1278543-1278800 GCF_000226075.1 Solanum tuberosum | reverse complement strand
ACTAAATCATGAATGCACACAACAAGGCTCAATTTACTTATGCAAGGATCACTTTTGTACTCAAAGATTCAAATTGTGACGCACCATTACCAGAGATTCCCTTGCTCGCAATACTTGATACTTGTGCAAGTTCAAGCTCAACAAAAGTACCAAAATGCCCTCACGTAAAGAATGATTCCATATTCACACACATATATGAGTCAACTTAAGATCAGGAATCAGATACAACGCTCACACTCAAAAAGAGGAACACAATG
>NW_006238998.1:1274834-1277744 GCF_000226075.1 Solanum tuberosum | reverse complement strand
ATGCTTTCATGTTTGTTCAATTGAGATCACTATTCATGTCATCAGTATTGATCGCAACCGAGATTTAATTTTTTGCAAAAGAACAGCCACTTTCAACACAAGAGGTGGCGAATTTTTTTTTGAAGGGATCAAAATTGTTTTTGCAATTAAAACAACAGGAGCAATAATCTCTAACATCCACAGAAAAGCAGTATTTAAAACACAAATTAAAATAGACAGCCCAAATATATAAAGAACAAAATATGACTGACAACACAAAAGGTGTGGGCCTCACCCCACCACAAATAAAAATCATTTTGTCCTCAAATGCAAGTAATAAGTATCCAAAAGGTCATATAAAGAAAAATAAAGAGGGAGGTAAAGAGGAATCATGTCTACGCAGTCGCTCTATCTGTCGGGGACTCAGTGCTCGGTGTAGTGCTCTGAATATGGGCATCTGTGCTCAGAGTAACCTCAAAAGGACCAGCACACGACAGTACGATATGATCATTGCAAATGAGTACCAAATTTTCAAAAATAAATTTGGGATTTTAGAGACTAACCTTTGATGTCGATCAAATAGCCTTCTGAAATGCTAGGCAGGAAAGAAATCCAACCCTAAGCACTAATCACCGACTAAAATACTAATTTAAGGCAAAAATATAGAAAATAATACCCTTGGTGTGATTTTGGAGATTTTCAAACGAGGGAAAGTGAGATATTCAAAAATTTGACCTTTGGCGTTTATATACCCATTTAGTTCTTTTCCATTCGGTGACATTAGTCGCACTGGACGAACCACTTGGCGAAGTAGCGAACGGACTTTTATTCCGCCCTTTTCTTCAAAATCTTCAATTTTCTGGGGGGCGAAATCGGCAGTCTGCATGGAGATCGCCGAAAAGGTTGGCGATGCGTCAAGCTACTTTTCGAGTTCGTCGAGTTTTACAGGCTCTGCAATGCACTAGCATTGAGCCCAACGGCGGATTCAGCCGAGCTCGCTGACCTATTAGGCCAATAGCTGAATGGAACTGTTGCTCGCCAAATTGAAATTTTCCACACTTATCTCATTTTTAACCTGCCACATTAACACACCATTATTTATAAAAGTAAAATCCTACATTTATGACCTTGTGTTGCCTCACAAGAAGCGCTTTATGTAACGTCGTGGCACGACGCAACACCTCACTCAAGTTCCATTAGTGAGGTTTGCCTCATTTTCACGAGGCCACACCTCTTTTGCCTCTAGGTAGAGGACCTGCATACACAAACAATAAACAAAGAAAAACAAAACTAAAAGTAAAATTAGTAAAAACTACACTAAAAAGAACAAAAGGCTCTAGTTAACTACATTTTCACGTAACACCACTCCCCGGCAGGGGTGCCATTTTGATGCTTATCGTGACCATTCATTCAAGCCTAGGGTATGAGTTTTAACGATCGTTGATAATATAGTAACCCAACATAGGGTTGGGGTCGTGTCCTAAGTGAGCGGTTTTGAGAATTAATAACCAATTAGAATTTCATTCAAGTTAGTCGTAGTTAAAGACATTTGCGATAAAAGACATTGTAAATTCAAGAGGGTGACACAGAAGTGTCAAATATAAAAAAGTGTGTTTTCTAACAAGTATTAAAACAGCAAAATAAACAAGAAAATCAAGTATGGGGAAAGGTTCTTGGGATGTGACCAAAATACAGGTTGAGATAAATTTTTGGGTACATGCTTTCGATAGGAAATTTGCAATCTAATAGTGACTAGGCTAAGCTTTAAATGGAAATAAGTTCCCTCTCGGGAAACTTACCCCGTTTCAAATGCGTTCCTCTCGGACACCCATTAGTCGCATGAAGACCAGCGTACACCTTACCCCACTCACTCTCTCGAGCTGAGTGTGAGGATATGGGACTAGGGCTCACCCTCTCGCGCTAAACCTCATTTCGACCCACTCCTTAGACCAGCAGTCTAGTGGTTTTGGTTTCGCGACCTCACTCTCGAGCAAGCCGAAAACACATGGGTGGCTTTGTATTTGCAACTACAAACCCTTTAGATTAAACCACAACCACTAGGTGAAATCACCATTAAAATACATCAAACCTATTAGCAATCAAGACCCAACAACAATATCAACACATATTTGCAAGACCCAACAAGAATATCACCCCATATTTGCTAAATCACACCCCAAGAATGGGGTTTTTAAGCACACATCAAGAAATAAGAAATTATACCTAACATGATAATGAAATCAACTGGCTATAAGAAATAAAACATTAAATTAAGCAAAGGAAAATGAATAGAGAAGACCCACTTCCAAACTTCGGGAAGAAGAACTCTTTTCTTCAAGTCTCCACAAAACCCTCTCCAAACTTGAGAGAAATTATCCACTAAAGTATGTTCTAAAGGGAAAATAATAATAATAATTGTTCCACTCCAAAATTCTCCAAAATCCCCTCAAGACTACAATTCTAACTAGTATTTATAGTTTTCACAGATTGTGTTGAAGAGGATTGTTCGGCGAAATTAGTCGAGATTGCCGATGAACTCGGTGATTAACCTTTTGGTCAACTCATCGCCTTCAGTGTCTTGCCTTTAGCATCCTCGCATTCTGGATCATTGGGCGGTACAGTACTTCTTCGCGGAACTGATCGGCGACTTGCCGACTGCTTCTTTCCTCGCCTTTTGATCCACTTCCTTCGAGGCTTCCCCCAACTTAAACGTTTGCTTGTCCTCGAGCAAACTCAAGCTCAGCAGTTCAAATGGGGTGCGTCAAATAGTTCTACACAAGACTAAATCATGAATGCACACAACAAGTCTCAATTTACTCATGCAAGGATCACTTGTGTACTCAAAGATTCAAATTCTGACGCACCATTACCAAAGATTCCCATGCTCGCAATACTTCATACTTGTGCAAGTTCAAGCTCAACAAAAGTACC
>NW_006238998.1:1260543-1274829 GCF_000226075.1 Solanum tuberosum | reverse complement strand
CACGTAAAGAATGATTCCATATTCACACACAGATATGAGTCAATTTAAGATGAGGAATCAGATACAACCCTCACACTCAAAAAGAGGAACACAATGCATGCTTTCACCCATAGGTTTGCCCTTATCTTCCAATTGACTTTCGTTTCGGATTACTCAAGATCAAAAAGGTCTTTATAAGGCCTGTAATGAGGCTGAGTGCAAAGGTATGGTTATTTAGGCTCAATGACTTTCATCCGCGTCAGATCTGATGTTCTCAAAACATCCTCTTCCTTTCCTTTCTCAATTCTTCTTCTAGTGCTCATAAGAAGAATCAGATACAACATTCACACTCAAAAAGAGGAACACAATGCATGCTTTCACCCATAGGTTTGCCCTTATCTTCCAATTGACTTTCGTTTCGGATTACTCAAGATCAAAAAGGTCTTTATAAGGCCTGTAATGAGGCTGAGTGCAAAGGTATGGTTATTTAGGCTCAATGACTTTCATCCGCGTCAGATCTGATGTTCTCAAAACATCCTCTTCCTTTCCTTTCTCAATTCTTCTTCTAGTGCTCATAAGTCATCCTATTATTCGTTCTCCATGTATTTCTTGGAAATCCAGTTTCTTTTGTACTTTTATTCCACGACTTTCTATTTCTTTCTTTTCTTTTCGGAAGACTTTCTTTCACTTCTTGACTTTTCCTTTTCCCTTTCACCACACCCCCAACTTAGACTTTTGCAGATCTAATGTTCTCAAAACATCCTCTTCCCTTCCTTTCTCAATCCTTCTTCTAGTGCTCATAAGTCATCCTATTATTAATTCTCCATATATTGCTTGGAAACCCAATTTCTTTTGCACTTTTATTCCACGACTTTCGTTTTCTTTCTTTTCTTTAAGTAGGCCACAAAAAGAGGTATATCTCAAATTGGCTCACACTCTGTTTTCTTTCTTTTCTTTTCTCTTTTTTTTTCTCTTTTATTTTTATATGGAGGGTTTCCATTTTTTTTTGCAATACAATAGGTTCGGGAAACTTTCATGCACTTCTTGACTTTTCCTTTTCCTTTTCACCACACCCCCAACTTAGACTTTTGTCCTAAGTTGTCTATTCACTAAACCACAAATTAAGAGGATTATAGGTAGTGGATCAAGTAAGGTCTAGGTTTTATCAAGGTTCTTCCAAAGAAAGGTAAGGCTCAAAGGGTGTTCAAGAGAGTTTCACACGCTCACAAGTAGTCCACAAAAAGAGGTATATCTCAAATTGGCTCACACTCTTTAAAATTGCCTAAGATCATCTCAAGAGTACACCTTTCTAAATCAATCAGACTAACGGGGAAAATTCTAGGTTTATTAATTCATGGTTCAAAGTAAGCTAATCACACAAGGCATCAATACTTCAGTCAAACAAGAGTAGACACGTTTGCTAGTGTGCAACGGTCCTCACAAGAAAATCAATTCGATAAATGGCTGGTCAAAACGACATGCAAAGGCTGCACATATTATGTATGTAACTTCATTTGGCCTCGTTGTAGCCATGCATTCATGTTTGTTCAATTGAGATCACTATTCATGTCATCAGTATTGATCGCAACCGAGATTTAATTTTTTGCAAAAGAACAATCACTTTCAACAGAAGAGGTGGCGAATTTTTCTTCGAAGGGATCAAAATTGTTTTTGCAATTAAAAAAACTGGAGGAATAAACTCTAACATCCACAGAAAAGCAGTATTTAAAACAGAAATTAAAATAGACATCCCAAATATATATAGAACAAAATATGACTGTCAACACAAAAGGTGTGGGCCTCACCCCACCACAAATAAAAATCATTTTGTCCTCAAATGGAGGTAATAATTATCCAAAAGGTCAGATAAAGAAATATAAAGAGGGAGGTAAAGAGGAAGCCTGTCTACGCAGTCATTCCATCTGTCGGGGACTCAGTGCTCGGTGTAGTACTACGAATATGGGCATCAGTGCTCAGAGTAACCTCAGAAGTCCAGCATAAAACAATACGATATGATCATTGCAAATGAGTACCAAATTTTCAAAAACAAATTCGGGACTTTAAAGACTAACCTTTGATGTCGATCAAATTGCCTTTTGAAATGCTAGGCAGCAAAGAAATCCAACCCCAAGCACTAATCACTGACTAAAATACTAATTTAAGGCAAAAATATAGAAAACAATACCCTTGGTGTGATTTTGGAGATTTTGAAATGAGGGGAAGTGAGATATTCAAAAATTTGACCTTTGGCGTTTATATACCCATTTAGTTCTTTTCCATTCGGTGACGTTAGTCGTACTGGACGAACCACTTGGTGAAGTACCGAACGGATTTTTATTCCGCCCTTTTCTTCAAAATCTTCAATTTTCACTGGGGCGAAATCGGCGGTCTGCATGGAAATCGCCAAAAAGGATGGCGATGCGTCGAGCTGTTTTTCGAGTTCGACGAATTTTACAGGCTCTTCAATGCACTAGCATTGAGCCCAACGACGGATTCAGCCGAACTCGCCGACCTATTCGGCGAATAGCTGAATGGACCTATTGCTCGCCAACTTGAAATTTTCCACACTTATCTCATTTTTAACCTGCCACATTAACACACCATTATTTATAAAAGTAAAATCCTACATTTATGATCTTGGGTTGCCTCCCAAGAAGCGTCTTATTTAATATCGTGGCACGACGCAACTCCTCACTCAAGTTCCATTAGTGAGGTTTGCCTCATTTTCATGAGGCCACCTCTCTCTTGGCTCTAGGTAGAGGACCTGCATTCACAAACAATAAACAAAGAAAAACAAAACTAAAAGTAAAATTAGTAAAAACTACACTAAAAAGAACAAAAGGCTCTAGTTAACTACATTTTCACGTAACACCACTCTCCGGCAGTGGTGCCATTTTGATGCTTATCGTAACCAACGACACTGACCTACGGTATGAGTTTTAACGATCGTTGATAATATAGTAACCCAACAAAGGGGTTGGGGTCGTGTCCCAAGTGAGCGGTTTTGAGAATTAATAACCAATTAGAATTTCATTCAAGTTAGTCGTAGTTGAAGACATTTGCGATAAAAAACATTGTAAATTAAAGGGGGTGACACAAAAGTGTCAAATATAAAAAAGTGGGTTTTCTAACAAGTATTAAAACAACAAAATAAACAAGAAAATCAAGTATGGGGAAAGGTTCTTGGGATGTGACCACAATACAGGTTGAGATATATTTTTGGGTACATGCTTTCGATAGGAAATTTACAATCTAATAGTGACTAGGCTAAGCTTTAAATGGAAATAAGTTCCCTCTCGGAAAACATACCCGTTTCAAATGCGTTCCTCTCGGACAACCATTTGCCGCATGAAGACTAGCCTACGCCTTACCCCACTCACTCCCTCGTGCTGAGTGTGAGGATATGGGACTAGGGCTCACCCTCTCGGGCAGAACCTCATGTCGACCCACTCCTTAGGCCAACAGTCTAGTGGTTTTGGTTTCGCGACCTCCCTCTCGAGAAAGCCGCAAACACATTGGTGGCTTTGTATTTGCAACTACAAAACATTTAGATTAAACCACGACCACTAGGTGAAATCACCATTAAAATATATCTAACCTATCAGCAAGCAAGACCCAACAAGAATATCAACCCATATTTGCTAAATCACACCGCAAGAATGGGGATTTTTAGCCACACATCAATAAATAAGAAATTATACCTAACATGTTAATGAAATCAACTGGGAATAAGAAATTAAACCTGAAATTTAGCAAAGGAAAATGAATAGAGAAGACCCACTTCCAAACTTCGGGAAGAAGAACTCCTTTCTTCAAGTTTTCCACAAAACCTTCTCCAAACTTGAGAGAAATTATCCACTAAAGTATGTTCTAACGTGAAAATAATAATAGTAATTATTCCACACCAATTTTCTCCAAAATCCCCTCAAGACTAAAATTCTAACCAGTATTTATAGTTTTCACAGATTGTGCTGCAGAGCATTGTTCGGCGAAATTAGTCGAAATCGTCGATGAACTCGGTGATTCGGCTTTTGGTCAGCTCATCTCCTTCAGTGTCTTGCCTTTAGTATCCTCGCATTCTGGATCACTGGGCGGTACAGTACTTCTTCGCGGAACTGATCAGCGACCTGCCGACTGCTTCTTTCCTCGCCTTTTGATCCACTTCCCCCAACTTAAACTTTTGCTTGTCCTCAAGCAAACTCAAGCTCAGCAGTTCAAATAGGGTGCGTCAAACAGTGCTACACAAGACTAAATCTTGAATGCACACAACAAGGCTCAATTTACTTATGCAAGGATCACTTATGTACTCAAAGATTCAAATTGTGACGCACCATTACCAAAGATTCCCATGCTCGCAATACTTCATACTTGTGCAAGTTCAAGCTCAACAAAAGTACCTAAATGCCCTAACTTAAAGAATGATTCCATATTCACACACATATATGAGTCAATTTAAGATGAGGAATCAGATACAACACTCACACTTAAAAAGAGGAACACAATGCATGCTTTCTCCCATAGGTTTACCCTTATCATTCAATTGACTTTCGTTTCGGCTTACTCAAGATCAAAAAGGTCTTTCTAAGGCCTGTAATGGGGATGAGTGCAAAGGTATGGTCATTTACGATCAATGACTTTCAGCATCGTAAGATGTGATCTTCTCAAAACATCCTCTTCCCTTCCTTTCTCAATTCTTCTTCTAGTGCTCATAAGTCATACTATTATTCGTTCTCCATGTATTGCTTGGAAACCTAGTTTCTTTTGGACTTTTATTCCACGACTTTCTTTTTCTTTCTTTTCTTTTCGGGAGACTTTCTTGCACTTCTTGACTTTTCCTTTTCCTTTTCACCACACCCCCAACTTAGACTTTTGTCCTAAGTTGGCTATTCCCTAAACCACAAATTAAGAGGATTATAGGTAGTAGATCAAGTAAGGTCAAGCGTTTATCAAGGTTCTTCCAAAGAAAGGTAAGGCTCAAAGGGTGTTCAAGAGAGTTTCAGACGCTCATAAGTAGGCCACAAAAAGAGGTATATGTCAAATTGGCTCACACTATTTAAAATTGCCTAAGATCATCTCAAAAGTAAACCTTTCTAAATCAATCAGACTAACAGGGAAAATTCTAGGTTTATTCATGCAAGGTTCAAAGTAAGCTAATCACACAAGGCATCGATACTTCAGTCAAACAAGACTAGACATGTTTGCTAGCGTGCAATGGTCCTCACAAGAAAATAAATTCGATAAATGGCTGGTCACAACGAAATTCAAAGATTGCACATATTGTCTGTGTAACTTCATTTGGCCTCGTTGTAGCCATGCATTCATGTTTGTTCAATTGAGATCACTATTCATGTCATCAATATTGATCGCTATTGAGATTTAATTTTTTGTAAAAGAACAGCCACTTTCAACACAAGAGGTGGCAAATTTTTTTTCGAAGGGATCAAAATTGATTTTTTCAATTAAAACAACAGGAGCAATAAGCTCTAACATCCACAGAAAAGCAGTATCTAAAACACAAATTAAAACAGACAGCCCAAATATATACAGAACAAAATATGACTGTCAACACAAAAGGTGTGGGCCTCACCCCACCACAAATAAAAATCGTTATGTCCTCAAATGCAAGTAATAAGTATCCAAAAGGTCAGATAAAGAAAAATAAAGAGGGAGGTAAAGAGGAATCATGTCTACGCAGTCGCTCTATCTGTCGGGGACTCAGTGCTCGGTGTAGTGCTCTGAATATGGGCATCAGTGCTCAGAGTAACCTCAAAAGGACCAGCACACGACAATACGATATGATCATTGCAAATGAGTACCAAATTTTCAAAAATAAATTTGGGATTTTAGAGACTAACCTTTGATGTCGATCAAATAGCCTTTTGAAATGCTAGGCAGCAAAGAAATCCAACCCTAAACACTAATCACCGACTAAAATACTAATTTAAGGCAAAAACAAAGAAAATAATACCCTTGGTGTGATTTTGGAAATTTTGAAACGAGGGAAAGTGAGATATTCAAAAATTTGACCATTGGCGTTTATATACCTATTTAGTTCTTTTCTATTCGGTGGCGTTAGTCGCACTGGACGAAACACTTGGCGAAGTACCGAACAGACTTTTATTCCACCCTTCTCTTCAAAATCTTTAATTTTCTGGGGGCAAAATCGGCGGTTTGCATGGAGATCACTGAACAGGTTTGCGATGCGTTGAGCTGCTTTTCGAGTTTGCCGAGTTTTACAGGCTTTGCAATGCACTAGCATTGACCCCAATGGCGGATTCAGCCGAGCTCGCCGACTTATTAGGCGAATAGCTGAATGGACCTGTTGCTAGCCAACTTGAAATTTTCCACACTTATCTCATTTTTAACCTGCCACATTAACCCACCATTATTTATAAAAGTAAAATCCTACATTTATGACCTTGGGTTGCCTCCCAAGAAGCGCCTTATTTAACGTCGTGGCACAACGCAACTCCTCACTCAAGTTCCATTAGTGAGGTTTGCCTCATTTTCATTAGGCCACCCCTCTTTTGGCTCTAGGTAGAGGACCTGCATACACAAACATTAAACAAAGAAAAACAAAACTAAAAGTAAAATTAGTAAAAGCTACACTAAAAAGAACAAAAGGCTCTAGTTAACTACATTTTCACGTAACACCACTCCCCGGCAGCGGTGCCATTTTGATGCTTATCGTGACCAACGACACTGACCTACGGTATGTGTTTTTACGATCGTTGATAATATAGTAACCCAACCAAGGGTTGGGGTCATGTCCGAAGTGAGCGGTTTTGAGAATTAATAACCAATTAGAATTTCATTCAAGTTAATCGTAGTTAAAGACATTTGCGATAAAAGACATTGTAAATTAAAGGTGGTGACACAAAAGTGTCAAATATAAAAAAGAGGGTTTTCTAAAAAGTACTAAAACAGCAAAATAAACAAGAAAATCAAGTATGGGGAAAGGGTCTTGGGACGTGACCACAATACAAGTTGAGATAAATTTTTGAGTACATGCTTTCGATAGGAAATTTGCAATCTAATAGTGACTAGGATAAGCTTTAAATGGAAATAAGTTCCCTCTCGGGAAACTTACCCCGTTTCAAATGCGTTCCTCTCGGACACCCATTTGCCGCATGAAGACCAGCCTACGCGTTACCCAACTCACTCCCTCGAGCTGAGTGTTAGGATATGGGACTAGGGCTCACCCTCTCGCGCTAAACCTCATTTCGACCCACTCCTTAGACCAGCAGTCTAGTGGTTTTGGTTTCGCGACCTCCCTCTCGGGAAAGCCAAAATCACATGGGTGGCTTTGTATTTGCAACTACAAACCCTTTAGATTAAACCACAACCACTAGGTGAAATCACCATTAAAATAAAAATATCCTATCAGCAAGCAAGACCCAACAAGAATATCAACCCATATTTGCTAAATCACACCCCAAGAATGGGGGTTTTTAGCCACACATAAAAAAATAACAAAATACACCTAAAATGATAGAAAAATCAAATGGGTATAAGAAATTAAACCTTAATTTAAGCAAAGGAAGAAGAATAGAGAAGACCCACTTCCAACTTGGGGAAAAAGAACTCCTTTCTTCAAGTCTCCACAAAACCCTCTCCAAACTTGAGAGAAATTATCCACTAAAGTATGTTCTAAAGTGAAAATAATAATAATAATTTTTCTACTCCACAATCTGCTCAAGACTACAATTCTAACTAGTATCTATGGTTTTCACAGATTGAGCTGTGGAGGATTGTTCGGCGACATTAGTCGATATCGCTGATGAACTCAGCTATTTGCCTTTTGGTCAGCTCATCGCCTTCAGTGTCTTGCCTTTAGCATCCTCGCATTCTGGATCATTGGGCGGTACAGTACTGTTTCGCGGAACTGATCGGTGACTCGCCGACTGCTCATTTCCTCACCTTTTGATCCACTTCCTTCAAGGCTTCGCGTACTGGAACGAAGGATGGTTCATGTCATTTCGGCGACTCGCTAAGTTAAACTCGGCGATCCGCAGGATTCCATTTCTTGTTCTTTTCAGCCCTATTTGCTCCATTTTGTGCCTAAGTGTTAATGCTTCCACTAAAAACTTCAAATACCTGAAACTTCAGCATTTTAATCAGGTATTGAGATAAAACAAGCATTCAAGGACCCTATTTCCATTTAAATAAAGCCTAAATGATCCCAATTTGTGGACTTATCAGCCTGTAGGAGCGGGTCCCATAGAGTGGGAATTGTTTAAATCGGTGTTTCTTTATAGGTTCTTTCCCCGAGATTTAAGGGAAGCTAAGGTGGAAGATTTCATTAACCTTCGTCAAGGATGTATGAGCATGAAGGAGTATGCCCCAAGTTCACTCAATTGTCCAAGTATGCTCCAACTATGGTGGCGGATTCGAGGGATAAGATGAGTAGGTTTTTATGGGCGTGTCTAACTTGGTTGAAAAAGAATGTCGTACAGCAATGTTCCATCATCATATGGATATCTCACGTCTTATGGTGTACGCCCAAGAAATTGAGGAATCAAAACTCAAGGAAAAGAATAGAAAGGTGAAAAGAGCTAGAACTGGTGATGGGAACTTCTCCAATAGTAGGTTGGATGGACAAGGTCGATGTTACACCCCGAAGCTACACCTAGGACGTGGACACAGAACCTAGGATCTTGAGTGATCGCAACCTAACCGTACTAGCATATCATAAGCTTACTTAAAGATTTTTTACTGAAATAGAAATATTGTGTGGAAGCTAGAAACATATCATCAAATGAAATGGTGGGGAATACCCATTCTAAGTCTGAATTTAAATAATCTATGAGTTTAATGACAACTAAAATATCAAACTCCGAAGCTAAAACGGAATCTAACTATGTCTGAATAAAGCCTCTAACTGACTAGAAATGCTGGGACATTCCCAGCTAGATCTAGCAAAAACTGAAACTAAAGACTAAAAATAGAAAAGATAATCATGTCAATCATCCTCGAAGAATGAGATCTCACCACTGATGCTACTGAAATGGATATCGAGAACCAATATATGTGTAATCTGGATGATGAGGACCTGAACCTACATCATGAGAAGATGTAGCGCAGAGTATGCGCCAGTACTTGAAAGGTACTAGAGCATACAGGATAGAATAAAGTTGAACAATGTACATAACTGAATAAAAGCATATAACTGAGCAATGATATAAGATGAGCATGATACTATACTAAAAAAACTGAACAGGAACTAACTGAATGCAATGACTAAGTTTCATAACATGCTGAAACTGAATACTGAACTGTAACTGATAACCTGGTCAATACACTAAAATCTGACTGTGGGAGCTATTAATAACCGACATAAAACCACGTGAGCTAAATGTGGAGTCCGATGTATACGCCCTATCGAGAGGACCCAATATACCCTACCAGAGGTATAGAGGCACGACTGGCATGATCACTAAACTGATGCCCACAGAGGGGACTTATAACCTACGGGGGTGCGTAGTTATGGGACTCAAGGGTGACTGACCCTAGTCCAACTCGATATAAAGCCTACTCCCACCTGGATATGTGAAATGTATAACATACTGAAGCAAACTAGAAAGCTCAATAATCTGACATGCAAATCTGAAAATGCAACATGTATATATCTGATAATAAAGCATTCGAAAACTAAGGCATATATATATGTTTATCTATCCTAGCTAATGTAATTCATGAACTAAAAGAATTACATAACTAGGGTTTTGAGTTTATGCACGAATCTTGGGCAAAAATGATACTACTACATGATAATCTGATTTGGAACATTAAAATAACAAATTCATAATAATCTACTTAGATCCTAGAAACCCCAGGTCTAGATAATATGAAGGGAATCAAGAATCTGACTGAATTATGGGGACCTAATGGGTGAAAGGAACCCACTAGTGAAATCCCACATACCTGGTGACGAATTCCACGAAGAAATCTTTCGATTTCGGGGTAGAAATTGATGAAAATCTGTTGCGTTCTTGGACTAGGGCTTGGTCGACTCTTTCTCCTTCTTTTTGTTCAACTTGATGATTTTTTGGAGAATGAGTCGACTAAGGTAAGTTCTACTTAAGTTACTAGGCTAAAACTGACCAAAACTACATAGTTTAGGGGTTAAACGACGTAGTTTAGGGCTCCAACACATAAAGAAAAGACCAAACGACCCCTGACTTAAAAGTTGTTGGGACCAACCAATGGACTGATCGACGGCCCGTCCTGTCAACCATCGCTGGCTTTCAGAGAAGGGCTGTTGAGGGTCTGATCCACAGCCCGTGGCCTGACCTACGGTCCATGGGTCCGGCCGTGGGTCGACCCTTAGACAAATCTTCTGGGTTTTCTGGGGAGGGGTTGCAGCTGGCCAACCACGAACCACCACCTACGGTTTGTGGGTCACCCTACGGTCCGTCGGTGGCACCTGCAACTTATGATTTCTGCAAACTAGTATGTCTAGGATACGAGGTGTTACAGTCGACAAAGGTTCAAACTAAGGTTTTCCAACCAACGCTCCTCTAGTGCTCTAAGGGTCAACAAAGATAGGGTTTCCAACTCTAAACCTCAAGGAGGTAATGGTAGTGGTTGTGGCTAGGTCTAATTGTGCAAAGTGTGGAAGAAAGCATGATGGTAAATACCTAGTTGGCATGGATGGCTGCTTTAGTTGTGGAAAGAGTGGTCACAAAATGAGAGATTGGCTGATGCTTAAGGTTCAAGGAAGAGAGGTCAAGCAAGCTCCTCTTAGCGGTTCAAACTCCAATGCTCCAAGGAAAAACCACTTCTACGCTCTTCAAACCCGAGGTGACCAAGAGAGCTTCCTGGATGTAGTGAATGGTATGTTAAAAGTCCTTCTTATTGATGTGTATGCCTTGTTGGATCCCGGTGCTACTTTATATTTTGTGACGCCCTATGTGCCAAGGAGGTTTGATGTTCCTCTAGAAGTTTTATTAGAACCTTTTTTTGTCTCTACTCATATTGGTGATTATGTGGTGGCTAAGAGGGCTTATAGAAGATGTTATGTTTCCATATCCCATAGAGTTACTCTTGTTGACTTGGTAGAGATTGACATGTTAGACTTTGATGTGATTCTTGGTATGGATTGGTGGCATGCATGTTATGCCTCTATTGATTGTAGAACTCGAGTGGTTAGATTCCAATTTCTGAATGAGCCTATCTTAGAATTGAAATGGGGAAATTGTATGCCTAGAAGTCAATTTGTGTCTTACCTTAAGGATAGGAAGATGATCTCGAAAGGTTGCTTTTACCATGTTGTTAGGGTGAGGGATGTAGATTCAGAAACCCCTTCTCTTCAATCGGTTCCCGTGGTTAATGAGTTCCCGAAAGTTTTCCCTGATGATTTTCCCGATATTCCTCCCGAGTGGGAAATAGATTTTGGTATTGACCTTCTTCTGGATACGCAACCTTTCTCCATTCCTCCTTATAAAATGGCTCCGACTGAGCTAAAAGAGTTGAAAGAAAAATTGACGGATTTGTTAGAGAAGGGTTTCACCCGACCGAGTATCTCTCCATGGGGTGCTCCTGTGTTGTTTGTTAGACAGAAGGATGGGTCTCTTAGAATGTGCATCGATTAGTGTCAATTGAACAAAGTGACCATTAAGAACAAGTATTTTCTTTCAAGAATTGATGACTTGTTTGATCAACTTCATGGGGCTAGCTATTTCTCTAAAATTGATCTTTGGTCGGGTTATCACCAATTGAGGGTGAGAGGGGAAGATATTCCTAAGATGGCTTTCCGAACTCATTATGGTCATTATGAATTCCTAGTGATGTCGTTTGGTTTGACCAATGTTCCGACAGCATTTATGGACTTGATGAATAGGGTGTTTAGTAAATACCTAGACATGTTTGTGATTGTGTTTATCGATGATATTTTAATCTATTCAAAGAGTGAGAATGAACATGTGGACCATTTGAGAATTGTGTTGCAAGTTCTTAAGGACCAACATCTTTTTGCAAAGTTTAGCAAGTGTGAATTTTGGTTAAGGTTCGTAGCTATCCTTGGTCATATTATGTCAAGAAAGGTATAAATGTAGATCCTAAGAAAATGGATGCGGTCAAGAGTTGGTCTAGACCTCTAGCTCCTTTAGATATTAGAAGCTTCTTGGGTTTGGCCGGTTATTATAGAAGGTTTGTGGAAGGATTTTCTTCCATTGCTTCTCCTTTGACGGCTTTGACTCAAAAGAAGGCTAAGTTTGTGTGGTCGGAAGTTTGTGAGAAAAGTTTCCAAGAGTTGAAAGATAGACTTATTTTCTCTCTGGTGTTGACTTTATCAGAAAGTATGGATGGTTTAGTGGTGTATTATGATGCCTCTAGAGTTGGGTTGGGATGTGTGCTTATGCAAAATGGTAAGGTGATTGCCTATGCTTCATGGCAACTTAAGATCCATGAGAAGAACTATCCTACCCATGACCTTGAGTTAGTGGCGGTTGTGTTTGCCTTAAAAATATAGAGGCATTATTTGTATAGGGTCCATGTGGGTGTTTCACCAATCATAAAAGTCTTCAATATGTGTTTAGTCAAAAGGACTTGAATCTACACCAAAGAAGATGGCTAGAACTGTTGAAAGATTATGATATGAGTGTCCTTTATCACCCCGACAAAGCTAATGTGGTAGTGGATGCTCTTAGTATATTGTCCATGGGTAGTGTTGCTCATGTAGAGGATGAAAGTGTTTCACCAATCATAAAAGTCTTCAATATGTGTTTAGTCAAAAGGACTTGAATCTACACCAAAGAAGATGGCTAGAACTGTTGAAAGATTATGATATGAGTGTCCTTTATCACCCCGACAAAGCTAATGTGGTAGTGGATGCTCTTAGTATATTGTCCATGGGTAGTGTTGCTCATGTAGAGGATGAAAAGAAAGAATTGATTCGTGATGTGCATAGATTGGCCCGACTAGGTGTTCAACTAGTGGATTCCACCAAGGGTGGTGTCATGGTTCATAATGGGTCCGAATCATCCTTTGTGATAGATGTGAAAGCTAAGGAAGACTTTGATCCTATTTTGGTAGAAATGAAAGAGGCGGTACTCAAGAAATCCATTGAGGCTTTCTCCCAAGGAGGAGATGGTGTTCTTCGTTACCTAGGTCATTTATGTGTTCCGAATGTTGATGACTTAAGGGAGCAAATTTTAGAGGAAGCCCATAGTTCTCGATTTCTATTCACCCGGGAGCCACCAAGATGTACCGTGATCTCCGGGAAGTCTATTGGTGGAACAGGATGAATAAAGATATTGCGGGATTTGTGGCCAAATGTCCAAATTGTCGACAAGTTAAGGTTGAGCATCAAAGGCTGAGAGGCTTATCCTAAGATATAGGTATTCCCACTTGGAAGTGGGAAGAGGTGAACAAGGATTTTATTGTGGGTTTGCCTCACACCCAAAGGCAACATGATTTTATTTGGGTCATTATACATGGGATGAAAAAATCAGCCCACTTTATTCCCGTCAAGGTTTCTTTTTCGGTGGAAGACTATGCCAAGTTGTATGTAAGAGAGATAGTGAAGTTGCATGGAGTTCCTCTATCTATTATTTCTGATAGGGGTACTCAATTTACTTCTCACTTTTTGAAGTCATTCCAAAAAGGTATTGGCACTAAGGTTAAGCTTAGCACGGTTTTTCATCCTCAAACTGATGGGCAAGCGGAGCGTACCATCCAAACATTGGAAGATATGTTAAGAGCATATGTAATAGACTTCAAGGGTAATTGGAATTACCACTTTCCATTAATAGAGTTTTCCTATAATAATAGCTATCACTCAAGTATCGATATCAAGTTGTATGTAAGAGAGATAGTGAAGTTGCATGGAGTTCCTCTATCTATTATTTCTGATAGGGGTACTCAATTTACTTCTCACTTTTTGAAGTCATTCCAAAAAGGTATTGGCACTAAGGTTAAGCTTAGCACGGTTTTTCATCCTCAAACTGATGGGCAAGCGGAGCGTACCATCCAAACATTGGAAGATATGTTAAGAGCATATGTAATAGACTTCAAGGGTAATTGGAATTACCACTTTCCATTAATAGAGTTTTCCTATAATAATAGCTATCACTCAAGTATCGATATAGCTCCCTTTGAAGCCTTGTATGGTAGGAGATGTAGGTCTCCGGTTGGATGGTTTGAGGTAGGTGAAATTACTCTAATTGGTCCAGAATTGGTTTATGAAGCTATTGAAAAGGTCCGACTCATTAGAGAGAGGTTGAGAACGGCTCAAAGTAGACAAAAGTCTTATGCCGATGTGACAAAAATGGTTCTAGAATTTGAAGTTAATGATTGGGTCTATTT
>NW_006238998.1:1238610-1260439 GCF_000226075.1 Solanum tuberosum | reverse complement strand
CTCATTAGAGAGAGGTTGAGAACGGCTCAAAGTACATAAAAGCCTTATGCCGATGTGAGAAGAAGGGACCTAGAATTTGAGGTTCATGATTGGGTCTATCTAAAAATCTCACCCATGAAAGGTGTGATGAGATCTGGCAAGAAAGGGAAACTTAGTCCCCGATATGTAGGCTCATATCAAATTGTTAAACGAGTTGGTAAAGTTGCCTATGAGTTAGACTTGCCAAATGAGTTGGCTCCGGTGCATCTGGTATTTCATGTCTCTGTGCTTAAGAAGTGTATTGGAGATCTGGTATCCATCATCCCCTTATATAAGGGTATGGGGTTGATGAGAGTCTTTCATATGAAGAGGTTCCAGTAGAGATCCTAGACCGGCAAGTCAATAATTGAGAAACAAGGAAATAGCATCCGTAAAGGTTTTAGGGAGAAATCACTTAGTTGAGGGTGCTACTTGGGAGGCCAAGGCCGATATGAAATCCTGATATCCTCATCTCTTTCCTTCTACTCCTATTCAAGCTTGAGGTAAGTAGTTCTTCTTGAGTTTTCTTGTTTTGGGAGTCATGTGTGTTATCTGTGTTTTCCATGATTTCCTTATGTTATGCATGTTCTTGAGAAATTTATGTTTAATAAGAAAATGAGTTTTTATGATTAATGTTCCTCATGTTATTGTGCATTGAGTAAGAGTTGCCTATATGCTTCATGAGATGAATTATTGAACATGATTTAGTATGCTTTTGAGAGTGAATTGCATATTGGCTTCATGACATTGTGTTGAGCATATTTTTGAGCTTGGAGAAGATAGTTCCTCCTAAATCATGAAAAATGTTTAAATGGTTCTTGCATAATGGGTTGTTAGATGTAGTTCCTACTTCCTTGTAATGCATTGATTATGTTTGATAAGAAGTTGATGTTTCCTCCTTAATTGTGTGCATTTTGATGATGTTGCATGCATGATGGGCTGCTAGTCCTGAGTCTTCACTTTTGTAAAGAGTCTAGATCGTCATTCGAGGATGAATGTTCCCAAGGGGGAGATATTGTAACACCCAAAAACTAGTAGGCTAAACTAGACCTAAACGTGAGGGTTAGAGTCAAGGAGGTGGGCAAGGGACTAGGGAGAGGAATAAGGCAGTCCACTCTCCCTTAGATACTTCCCTAGTGACCACGACCACCATCATGGCTCGTGGTGTGGTCCGTGGTGGGCTAGGCAGTGAGCTCCCCAAAATCTGCCCAAAACAAGCTCCTCTTCATGAGCCACTTCATTGCTCATGGTGAAGACCATGGCTCGTGGAGGAGAGTTAGGTGTAAGAGGGTGGAAAATAAGTGGCAAGCCACTGCCTCAAGGCCTACGAGAGGGACCACGACTCGTCGCAATCACCACGGCTCGTGGAGCCCCTCGTGAAGTTGCCTTGGGCTTATGGGCAAAAGGCACAAGTTTCCTAGCCACTAACTCAAGTCCACGTAGGGGACCACGGATCGTGGTCATGACCACGGCTCATGGAGCCCCTCGTGGCACCTGGGCAGCTCACTTAAAGTGAAGGGTGTTTTGGGAAATTCGATTTAAGTCCAACTAAAGTGCAGTCATTTTGGGTAAGTTTAGGGTCACTATATAAGTCATTTTTAAGTCAAATTCACCTAAATTAAGTCATATTTTCCAGACACCCAAATAATTCCCAAAGTTCATCTCCTCTCCAAAAAATCTCTCTAGAAAACTCTAAGAAGAAAAAGAAGAAGGAAGTTGGAGCTAGGGTTCAAGAAGCTAGGTTTTCACACCAAATCCATTGGGTTTCATTTCTAAGGTATGGTAGCTCTTTATCCATGGATAGAATTCATTCATGGAGTCCCTTCAAAATCCAATTTCAAAGTAAGAAATCCCTAGAAGTTAGGGTTTGATTCCAAAGTCATGGGTTCCTTTCAAAATTGATTCTAATGATTGAATAATGTTATATTATGTATGAATTGATGATTTCTTATAGTTTTTATGATGAATTCCCCAAGAACCCTTGAAACCCCCATATTTCTCAATTATGATCTAGTGATGTGGGTTTGTTGATGAAAGAAGAGTATTATGACATTATGAATGTAGTGATTTGATTATTTCAACTATGATTATATCCATGTCTAATGTAGTGAATTCTAGATGTGTTGCGAAGGAACACTCGGAAATTGTTGTATCTGAAATTGCATACTAAGATAAAACTTCAAACTAGTATTTATAGTTGTCAAAAAATGTGTTGCGAAGGAACACTCGGCGTAGTTAGTCGGGATCGCCGATGCACTCGGCGATCCGCCTTTTGGTCTACTTCATCGCCTTTCAGCTCTTGCCTTTAGCATCTTCGCGTTCTGGATCATTGGGCGATATAGTACTGCCTCGTGGAACTGTTCAGCGACACGCCGAATGCTCCTTTTCATCGCCGACTTGATCTTTTCCTTCAGGGCTCAGCACACTGGAACTTTGGGCGAGGTGAAGGCCATTCGGCAAGTCGCCGAATGCATTAGGCGATCCTCAGGCCTTCTTTTCTTTGTCTTTTCAGCCTTTTTGTTCCTTTTTGCCAAGTAGTGTCCATGTTTTGCCTCAAACCCCAAATACCTAAAACTTAAGGATTTACATCAGTTATTGAGACAAAATATGCATTTGAGGACACTAATTCTATTAAAATGAAGCCCTAAATTAGTCCAAATTGTGGACTGATTAGAAGTCTTGCCGTTATTAGTGTGGAGGTGATACCATTGGCTAGAGATGTTCAGAGGGTTAACCAATAGTCTTGTCCGGTTACGAATTTCTGAGGAGATGGGTGGTTTGATTGCTTTTATCAAGGCTCGTTCTTCCTTAGTTGAGCATTTTCATCACAATTCACAAAAAAAAAACAAAAAATCAACGTTCTCAATTTTAAGAACTTGGATATAAACATGAAATTTTTCTTGGATTGGATTCACAAAATATTGAGCACCTTTTCACTTCTTACGACAATAGCTGCACTTATTTTCTTCATTCCTTTATATCTCTTTCCCAATCCAGATTTTGATGCTATCAATTCAAAAGAAACATTTCATGTTGCTTGATTGATATATGAAAGAGATGAGAAAAGAAAAAAGAACGAGCGAAAGTTTCGGAGAGAGAAATAAAAGACGTATTTTAAGTTTGAATGGTGTTAAGACTCTTTTACAAATATGTTTTGCTCAAATGTATTTAGACCTATTAAGAGATATTTTTAAAAAAATAAAACAAATGTACTTAATGGGCTTAGATCTAAACCATTCAGATTCAGATCTTTATTAAGATCAATCATGTTGCGACTCTAGAAAGTCCTTTACACTCCATAACAAATATCAAGTGCATGATTACAACATTATGAACATACCACAAAATACATACAGTTTGACTCTATCAAGTTCACCATTTCCCTTCCATCATTATTTCAATAACTTTGGGTTTTATAGACAAATTAACATGTGACCTATCACTTTTTTCACATCAAACTAGTCTGAATCTTAAACATATCCCAAATAGTATCTAAATGTCACTACGCGCACACACCCGTTTTGACATTATTCAAATATTCATTCATCTGAACACAATGACCGGAATCATGTTGTCTCTGTCAATTCAATAATACATATACGATTCAATAATCAAGTTATACTTAAGTAAAAGTCTCCTCTACACTTTTCTTAAGCTCTTTCTTTGTAGAATTTATCATGGGGGCGGTTTTAGGAGGAAGTTATCCTTAGATTAGGAGTTGAGTTAAACTCCTAAAACTAACTTAACTTGAGATTCTGTCTTTCATTCTTCGCTGTAGTGGTTACCCTTTTGCTGCAACGCATCTACTACAACGACCTTCTGACTGCTACGTCATGGCTCTAACTCTTTTAAAACAGGACTCATATTTGGAAGAAAAAAAAACATCTTATGCTTGTATCGCAGAAGGTTCAATAACGACAAAACCAGTCATTACATAATTAAAGCTTCTAAAAGTATATATGAACTCACAACATAGGCATACATTAGAATAATGCATACATAATCACCTCCATATGTATATTATTCAAATAACTTTGTTCGGGCATGTATCCTGAGAAAACCACATTTTCAGGTCCAAAATCTCTATGTACCTAATATTCATGTAAGTTAACTATCCAAAACTACTTTGTTTCTTCTCTCATTGTCTGTCAAACATTCCAAATCTATTCAAATCGATCATTCTCAAGGTTAGCTATGCATTGGACCCATCTCTAAAGTTTAGGCTTTTGTCAAAGTCAATTACAAGTTAATGGAGTGAAACTCAAAATGATTTACATGAATGGATTGCTCACAAACGAGGGAGTCCAAATATATAGCAAAAATCCAATCTTGACTTAGCGTACTAGGTTAAATCTGATGATTTGGGAATTTAGGGCTAAAATCCACTTTAGGACATTTGATATCTCCTGTTTTGATCTTAAAAATGCAGGGGAATCATGTAAATAACTCAAGAAATGTCTTAGGATCGTCAGGTCAAAGTTTCACGGTGCTTACACCTCTAAAACAATGCAAACTCATATCATAGAACAATGTTGGTATTGGAACATGGTCTTTGCCATCCCATAACTAGACCATGACTGGTAAATTGGTTAGGGACTTATGACTATCGCAGTCAAGTCAATGCGATCACAATGCCTCATCTCACCACAGTTTCTCTGCCGTGAAATTGTGTGCCAATGTCAGCAGGAAAAATTGACTTCCGGAAGTCAATAAAAGATCATATATTAAAGTGGTGCCTTTCACTCTCCTCTGTCAATACTGTTGATGGAAGGTGGTGACTGCAATCACGATTTAGGTTTCATTTGTTGAGAGAAAAATCTACAATCCATTTAGGTTTCAAGTGATCTGAAACTGACCCGAATCTCTCGGGTCTGAAACCAAATCAGCCAATAAGTCCTAAATGAAGAAAATAACTTATACAAAGTCTCAAAATAAATATTGTGACATAAAACTGAAAAAAAGGATTGGAATGTTACGACAAATTCGCCACATGTAACTGTAAAAGAACCTCTAGTGTTGGAGGGACCAATCAAAACACTGGGTATGATGATATTAGAACACCAAGTACATGAAGCTAAATAATCTAGACCATTATCAATTATTCAAAGCTATCCCTTCTCAATGTATCAGATAGTTCAAAGCTGATGTTCAGATGCTGATTGCATAAACTAAACCAATTGTCCACCTATCGTACAATCAACACAAAATTCAATTGTGACGCCTGAAGAGATTTTTGTGATTCCCAAAGAGTCCGTGAAGCAAGACCTCTCTTCTTTGTCCTTTTTCAGTTAATATTTCAGTAAGCCTCATTTACAACGAGCTACCACCTTTATATTCTACTCTGTGCTTCTGATGATCCCTTTGACTAATGGTTGTAATCAAACTTAAAAATGGACAGATAGCTTTAAGGTTCACCTAGACACTGGATGAACGAATAAATATGACATTTTCAACTCATCTCCTTTAAGTCAGACTATCCAAATAAACACACCAGACAAATCAGAAGTTGTCACGCCATAGATGTAACCCGAACAGAGTGATCTGCAGATCCAGTCAAGAAGATGGGTGATGTCGGATGCCAGTCTACTGTTGTTATAGATGCACTATGAGGAAGAGTTCTCATCCCATATGCATGACCTCGCACCTGATACAATTAACAACCATTTATTGTCAATAAATTAGACTTCAGTAAACCAGCAAGGCAAGAAATAACAGTAACTGGAAACGAACAGGGGCCATAGCAAGGACCAATGAAACTACATCTTATCAGACTCCCCCTAGGACTTGTGACATCATATGAGCACTGCTAGTCCCAACAGAAGTTGTCAATACACATAACAACTAATAAAAGAGAGATCCAATCGGTTTACTGATGGGACAACTTTCTGTGACTCCCACAAATGATTGTTCCATTTTCAGTTAAGAGGCTAACCTAGAGCTTATGAACGTATAGTTAGGCCCTGAGACTATCGAGGCAAGGGAACCTAAACACATCATTCTGCATGAAACTAGTTTACCTGATATATAGGCGCCCTCAGGGAGTTGGATGTCACCAGAAGTCTTCTTCCATAAGCATCGAGAGCCATTTCATGTTTATAGTGTGACGAACTCCTAAGGTTACAGAATCTACAATACAGGAATGATAGATGTAAAGCATCTTATTTTACAACAAGGAAGGAAAAGAAAACGACTTTTAACTAAGAGAACAAATTTAATGGGAAAAGGAAAAAAAAAATGCTGCTTGATAGAAAGTATTGTAAAGAAATGGATCTTGGGCCTTATTCAATTCCAAATGCTAACTCAAGAGGTGAGTATTACCCAAGCCAAATTAAAGAGACCACTCATCCCTTAAAGGAGCGATGTGGGACCCTTCACACACCCCTCACACCCACGCCTAGGGATGGACAACTGGTGCATGGGCAATTTAATATAAGGGCCCAACATCAGGAAATGAAAATTGGAATTAGTCCTGCTTTAATACCATGTGAAAATAAAGAAGAAAATATTATTGAATTGTCTACTCTATATCATTACATAGAGCCCTATTTATAAATACTACATTACAAAGAAAAAGTAGGTTATTATATAAATCATGTTCCTATTCTGACAAATAATATTCAAGCACAGTGCAATCCATCTCATGAGCTAAAAAATCATGTAGATATCTTTATTTCTTTTCCCCCGGTCAGTATACAGTTCGAAGGTCCTAACAACTTTGATTTATCCAGTTTCTCTAGGAAACAGGGAGTTTATGGCAGAATCATCCCCCAGAGCTGGATATATGAACAGTTTGAAGGAAACTCATGTCAACCTAAATACATCATTCTTCTTCATTGCCTATTAAATTTACACAATTGATTGTTACTCATCAAAACCTTCATTAATCACCTAGCACCATGCCAAAATGACACGGATATGAGTTTCATAGCATGCCATTGAAACCTATTGAAATTTGTTTTTCACTATTGCAGTAATTTTTAGTGTAATAAGCTGTTTAGGTTTAGGATAAACTTGAATTTTGAATTTCTATGAGATTGTTTTTGTTGTTGAGATTATTTAGCCTTTTTGATTTATTGTTATGCAGATTATGTTTTCACATTGGCTATTTAAAACCCTATTGTGCTTAATAAAAGTTGAGAGATATTTTTAATCAATACTTTCAACCTTTTCGCTTCACAAACTTTTAGAAAAACGAACAATGGTATGAAGAGCCTCATTAATCTTCTAAGATCCGTGAATTCTTCTAAAAAACTACTTTCAACCCATTTTTAACTCATCAAGGCTACTTTCAACCGGTGTTTATTTCCATCGCGTATGTTATATTTAACCAATATCAATTTTTAACCTATTTTCAAACATGGCAAGCAGCAATCTCTCTCTTAAAATTCCCCAAAAATTCCACTAGCGAAAACTATCAAGTTTCGTCAATGAAAATAAAATCACATCTTCAAGTCTGATATGTGGGAAGTTGTAATGAAAGATATACCTTACAACCACTCCTGCAAATCCTATCCTTCCCCAAATTGAATCTCATTCAGATGAAAAAACAAAAAATTTAAAGCCAAAACTGTAATTCAGAATTCAGTTGTTGATTCAAATTTTCCTTAAATCATTGCTTGCGAGTCAGCAAAAAAAGCTTGGGAAAAACTAAAAAAAGATGTCTGCTTACTTGCTCGAAACGGAAGGGACTCCTAGAAACATCGTCAATAAACTCCTATTGTTTTGCAATATTCGCAGCATGATAGCTCCATGGACAAGGATGATGCTATAGAAGCCCTAAGAAGACAGTCATCAAGGTCTCAAGATAAGGAGTTGCAAGATTCTTGTTCACGTGCAAGTGACTTGGGAAGGACCACATATTTTGGTCAAAGTCAGAAATCCTTTTTGGGAACTTTTGCTTATTTCCTTAGGAAAGAATTTTTGGTATTATATTTATATGTTTTCCTAGTTTAAAAGTTGGGATAAGGCACAAGTACCCCCTAGACTATGACCGAAATCCCAGAGACACACCTAAACTTAACTAGGGCCTTATTACCCCTTCTAACTCATTTCGTATTTCTGTGCACCTTTTGTGTTGATGTGGTACTTTCAACCACCCAAGTTGGTTGTGCTTGTACACACGTGCTTGCCACATGTGTAAATATTATTTTAAATTTTTAAATTTTTATTTTAAAGAAATAATTTTATTTTCTTTATCTTTTATTTAAGTTAAGTTAATACACATTTTTTACCTTGTATCGAAACTTTTACCTTCGTTCATTGTTTTTTATCTTTCATTTTCTATTGATTTTATTTACTCTTTTTATTTTCTTTGTCTTTCGTTTTGATTTGATTTCAAATTTAATTCCAAATATCTTGTATTTAAAATGAGTTAATTTCGAACGGATATCAAAATAAGTGAAGAAAATCAAATAAAACATAAATGTTAAAATTAAAGGACACTTTTGATTATTTTTTTAAGAAAATACACATAATTTTTTTAAAATGAAAAAATAATAAAAAAAAAATTTAAAAAAAGTTTAAAGTGAGAACGAAATTAAAATAATTAAATATATATAAAATTTTAATATCAATAAATATGTGTAATTATAAAATTACCAATTAAAAAATGACATGTGTCTAACTTGTGCACTCATCACTTGCCTTCAAGAGAGTATGCACACTCTCTATGGCACGTCAACATTTATGGTGTATTTATTCCATTTTAAATTAGTTTAAGAGGGTAATAGGACCCTAGTTAAGTTTCGGTGTGTCTGAGATTTCGGTCAGAGTCTCGGGGGTACTTGTGCCTTATCCCTTAAAAGTTTCCTATTTCAGAGTTTCCTATTATGAAAGTTTCCTAGTTTTTTTTTTTTGACATAGGTAATTGTTTCTAATTCTGTAACACAGTTGTACTGAAACCATATTTACAAAAGAACTCAAAATTTATTGTCCTATCCTTATAATGAGTCCAAGACATCACTGATAGAGTAGTATCATTAGAGTAAGTATCATTAGAGTATATCTGGTTGCACCATAAACATAAAGTCAAAATACAATTCATTTTGACTTGTTCAACTCCATATTCTGAAAAACTCTAAGGTTCCTCTCCTTCCATATTGTCCACCATGTAGCTGCAGGTACAATTCTCCAGTTGTTTCTGTTCTTAGCGTGTACTCCTACTTCTTCTCAACTTTGTAATGCTTCTATGATTTTCCTTGGCATGGACAAAGATATGTTTTTGAGACATAGGAATAATCTCCATAGTTGACTTGTGACCTTGCATGTATAAATAGATGGACCACTGTTTCTGCAGTTTCCCCATAGAAAAACATCTGAAACATAAAAGGATCCCCTTTTTCATCAAGTTATCTTGAGTCAGCACTACTTCCTTAGCCAATAACCAGACAAAGCAAGCTATTTTGCGTGGGATTTTGGCTTTCCAAATGTGTTTCCAAGGCCATCAAAGTGTCTATTGGTTTGGTTGTTTATCTTCCTATAGGCTGCATTTATTTTAAAAGTTCCGTTACTATTTCCCTGCCACTGTAGGATGTCTTCTCCAGCCTTCAAACCACTGAATTGGTCGATGGTGCTGAAGAATTCTACTACTCTTGGTACTTGGTATTTCCCAATCATTGAGGTGTCTCCTGAACACAAAATTCCACCCTTGAGGTGTCCACAATTCTGCTATTGTGCTGTGCTGATGTAAAACTAAGTTATAAATATCTAGGAATAATGTCTCCATGTTGCCGGCTTCATGCCAATCATCCTTCCAAAAGACAGTTTTAACTCCATCTGCCACTTTGACTATGGTATTAACTTTAAATTTATTCCACAAAATTCTAATAGATTTCCATAAGCTAACCCCATAAGGAGTAGTGACCTCCTTTGTCATCCAATTATCATTCTCCTCATATTTAGCTTTAATGACTCTGACCCATAGACTTTAATTTTCATTTGAATATTTCCATAGCATTCTCATTTTTAAAGCTTTACTCTGATTCTTCAGATTTTTGATCATCAATCCCCCAAATCTTTTCTCATTGATCACTGTCTTCCATTTTACTAGGTGGTAACCCTTCCTGTCTTTGTTCCCTTGCCATAGAAATTTCCTCCTGATGCTATCCAACCTATTGATGATTCCTAGTGGGATAGGAAACAATGACATCATATACATTGGAAGTGCATCAAGCACAGAGCTAATCAAGGTCAATCTTCCACCCGAGGAGAGATATTGGGACTTCCACCTTGCTAACTTCTTATAACATTTCTCAATCACCCCATTCCAGATTTCCATAGACATAGATTTGGCCCCCAAAAGCAATCCAAGGTAGATAGTTGGTAGAGCACTCACTTCACACCCTAAGATTGACTTTAAGATTTCCATGTTTGGCACTTCATTAATGGGATATAAGAAGTTTTTCCTCCGGTTAATATGTAAACCTGACATTCCTTCACATATTACCAAGATCGGCCTCAGTATTTTGAGATGCTCTTCTTCAGCATCATATAATATAAGTGTGTCATCTGCATACTGATGATGAGTTACCTTCAAGCTATCGCTTCCAGCTCTAGCAACCTCAAATTCTCTTAACCAACCTTCCTTATTTGTTTTCTTAATCATGTTGTTCAGTCCCTCCATGACTAAGAGGAACTAAAAGAGTGATAGAGGATCACCTTGTCTTAGGCCCCTCTGTGAATTAAAGTAACCTGATGGTGAACCATTAATAAGTACAAAGAAGTTCACTGTTGATATACAAAATTTTGTGTCCAAATTCCATCTTCTCTAGCAAATCCATAAGAAATCCCTAATTGACATGATCATATGCTTTCTCAATGTCTAATTTGCATAGGATTCCTGGTTTCTTCAAGTTCACCCTGGAGTCTATTACTTCATTTGCTATGAGGGCATCATCCATAATCTATCTTCCTTTGATGAATGTCAGTTATTGTGAGTCCACAAGCTTAGCTATCACTCTTTTCAATCTTTCAGTAAGCACTTTGGAGAAAAGCTTGTAAATACTACCTAGATGGGCTTGAAGTCTATTAATTCTTTAGCACCTTCTTCTTTGGAATAAGAGCTATGAAGATAGCATTGAAACGTCTTTCAAACCTTCCTTGCTCGTAGAAATTCTGGAGGTCTTCATGATATCATTTTTTACCACTTCCCCAACACTTGATGTAGAACCCCATTGTAAACCCATCTGGACCAGGTGCTTTATCAATTGCACACTACTTTAGACATTTCAGTACCTCCTCCTCTCCAAATCACCTTTCTAAATCTTCCATTTCCTCCACTGTCAGCCTTGGGCAATTTGTGAAGTTGCTGGCAGGTCTCCACTAGACATTCTCTGAGTACAGGTTTTGGTAAAATTCCATTATTTCCCCTTGAATCCTTTCTTGATCTCTGATCAGATTCCCTTGAACAAGAAGTTGGTCAATGTTGTTATATCTCGTGTGAATTAGACATCTTGTGGAAGAATTTGGTATTCGTATCCCCTTCTTTCAACCACAAGAATCTAGATCTTTATCTCCACAAGATCTCTTCATTCTTGATTAGCTGCTCAAAGTTCATGATTAAGGATGCCTTCTCCATTGACTCTTCTGCTGTTATAGCAATGTTGTCCAAAGTAACCAACTTCTCTAGCAGATTCTTCCCTTGTTAACCTAGGTTTCCTTGCGCGACTTTGTTCTCTCGCGCTACAAACTTTCTTCCTTTTTTTTCTCAATCAAATACCAACTTTTTCCTCTTTGAACTGGTAAATTATCATAATCTTTACAAGTATTTTTTTATATTAACAATTTTTTGGGGGTGTATTGATGTTTATCAAGAACGCTTCACCTCTACCCTTCCGAGATTTGTGTACAAAACTTTTCAAAGGTTCTACTGCAACAAGAGGTCATGGATGGAGTACAAGTTGTACCTATTCCTATCCTAGTATCTCTTTTGAATCTCCTACTATAGATATAGATACTCCTAATGGAGTTGAAGATCTAGTTGGTGACAAAAATGATGGAGGTCTTAGTAATTCTCCATCCCGATCTTCAATTTCGCCTGATAAAAGAGTTTTGGGATGAAAAGAAAAATTTGTCTCAATTGGAAATTAATGAGAAGACGAATATTGTCTTAAGAGTTATTGATTAAAAAAATAGCACAACTAACTTAGAAGAATGAAAGGAAAAATTAGATGGCATTGACGTGAAGAACCATACTATTAATATATTTTGTGAAATTGTTAGATACAAAAGAGCATGGACGACACTAGAGGTGCACAAGTTAGAGAATTGGATTAAGGTCATCAAGAAATAAATAGAAATTCTTTCATTTTTCTAATTAGCTATAGTATATGTTAGGCGTTGTTAATGTGAAACCTTCTTTATTATTTGATTAATTAGATAATTTTTTTATGAAATGTTTATGTTGAATTCTTTAAAAAAAACCATGTTATAATAATTTTTGTATTGATATATAATTTTTATTTGCATATCATATAATTTAATTTTTTCAATCAAATATAAACATTTAAAATATATTTTTATCAAAGACGTAATATTTTTTTAACAATAAATTTTTTATAATATTTTATTGATATAAATTAATTTCATATGCACATTCAGATATTGAAAACAAACTGTCTTAATCATTCAGTGTTCAGATCTAGAGACAACATCTTAATATTCAGATATGTATTCAGATCTAGACATCTAGATCTTAATGCACATCATAATATGTTATTCAAATTCAGACGTCTTACTCTTAATGGAAACAAATGAGGGTTCAAACTCATTAAGTAATTGTAAAATAAGAAAAGAAAACACACTTAATGATTAAGACATAAATGATAAAGATTCAGACCACAAAAAACAAGCAAACTTAATGAGTAGGATTTGAATGTTAAAGATTAAGACCTTCATTAAGTGCAATCAAATGAAGCCTCAACCTCAATTGGACAAGGATTTATCTTATAAGAAAGCCCTCGTGCCCATTTTAGACAGGTTGGTTTGCAAGTTGAGATCAAATAAACTTCCTTTGGTGAAAGTGTTCATGGAGGAATCATCTGCACGATGAAGTAACCAAGAGACTAGGGCGGACATGCAGAGCAAATACATGCACCTATTTGATAGCTCAGGTATACCCGAACAAGAGTTTAAGTGGGTGAAAATATAACCCAACCCTTTCCTGTTTATATTTGCATTCCATATGTAGTTTAAGCATATGTATAAGATCGTATTACTAATTATTACTTGCGGCGTTGATTTGAAAAGTGACTCAAGAGTTTGGGTGGTTTTGGACATGGTAGAACCTAAAAATCAAAAGTTTTATTTGGTGCAGCCACGATCATTCTGCACCAGGACCAATCACACAGTGTGGGGAGAGTTTGGTCATCGTAAGTTGATTGCCATCGCACATTGGAAAATTCAAAAGCCAGCGCTATCTAGCAAGCTGACCAAAATAGCCCTTAAAGACGGTTCAATTAATTATCATGATTGGTGAGGAGTGTGATAGCTCTGAAGAAAAGTTCAAGTATACATATGAACATTGATTAGATTGTGCCATTATGAAGAAGAACTTGTGGGGGCTCAACCAACAGAGTGATTTCGACCCAAGGCACTAAGATAATGATTAATTAACAACCTAAGATGATTATACTTGTTTTTGTGGATTTTTACATAGATTTGAATCCCTAAAGTTATATTTGGTGCAGCCACAATCATTCTGCACCAGGCCCAATCACACAATGTGGGAAGAGTTTGATCAGCGCAACAGCACAAGTTGACCGCAACCACACATTGGAAAATTCAAAAGTTTGCGCTATCGTGCAAGCTGACCGCAATCATATTTAAGGGTAGTTCGGTTAATTATCATGACCACTGTGGAGGAGTGTGATAGCACTAAGGACAGTTTCTTTTTTTATGACTATGGTGTCTAAGCAAGCTTTTGCGCACCTCAACTGATTCCACGGGATACATACCACCTCCTTCCAGCAACAGGTATCAAGTAACTCGGTCCACCAAGGCTAGGACAAATGAGAAGAATCACCTGGTATTTTTTGTCTCCACTGGGTTTTGAACTCGAGACCTCAGGATTCTCAACCACTTCATTAACCACTAAGGCACACCCTTGGGTGTCGCTGAAGGACAGTTCAAGTATAAATACAAACAACACTTAGTTTTTGCCATTTTGGAGAAGGAAGAACACATGGGGGGCTCAACCAATGGAGTGATTTCGACCTAAGGCATTAAGATAATCATACTTTTTTTGTGGATTTTGACATGAGATTTGAATGCCTTAAGGATTTTAAACCTAGTTCTACAAATGAAAAAAAAGGGGGATGCATCCCAGCAATACAAGTCAAGATTGAAAGTTGATTACATAAATGAAATGTGAGCTTATGGGTATGCTGATTCTATAATTTGTTTTGCATTTTGACTAGTTTGGTCGGAGGTAGAGTTTTTGGTTGACCTTCCATTGTCTGACTTATCCAAATTATGGAAATACTGCACCTAATTTGAACGCGGTATTCAATATCTTGCATAAATTGGGGCCTTCGGAGGTCGTCTTAGTGGATTTAAGCATTTCAAGTGAAGAAAAGGCATTTAAAGGCAAGTGAGACTTTTAACCTCTCGGATGTTTTGCTTTCCTGAAGCCATTATTTAGAATATACATAATTGCTTTAAATTACCTAGTATGTTGAGGGTGAGAGCATACAAAGATATTTATACGGTTTCTTAGCTTGTGCTATATATTGAGGTACTTCTCTTTTGAGTTTAAAGAATATTCTATATCATGCATGAAAAATTGAGCATAGCATACTAGTTACACAAATTAGGAACCATGCCAAGATATGTGTCATTTCTATACGTGTTGAGATTTATAGCATGACTTCATTTACATCATATGATATTATTATATTGCACAGTTTATCTTATATGCATTAGTTTAATGAGTTGAGATGGTGTTAGCATCATATTGGTCGTGGAAGGTATACATAGACGCACAGCTCGGTTGCCACCACAGTGGTCTGCTACTAAAACACACTAATGGTTGGACATGGTATGCAACTATGCGGTATTGTTGACTATGGACAGTATATTAAGATGTGTAGTTCAACACAGGTAAGGGTGTGCAATATGGACGTTCTCTTGCTATGCATAGTGATACAATGAAACACATACCATGAGATGTTACATCTGTACTTGTTGGTATTTCATTTATACTTGCATTAATATGACATGTGTCATACTTGTTCATAACATGCATATATTTTTCAGATACTTTCTCCATGGGTTATGACAGGGAGCACTGGTCAGTGATCTTGATGAGCTTTGGCTCGCCCTTCTTGTTGTTTACTACTCTATGCAGATCCTTCACCTAGTGTAGTTGTTGTCCGGGCTTTGATCTTGTTTGAGGCAGTTATGAAGCATCAGATGAGGTGAAAGAACCACATACATTGTGGTGGTACTTCAAGCTATTTATATTTTGTTTCTTTACTTTCGGGCTACGACCCAAACAGCATACTTCAAAGTATGTAGCTTCTCCTCGACTTACTATTGGGACGGATAGGAACTCCTTGGCATTATAACGTATACTTCTCTTCCACTATTATCTGTGATACTTGGAGATTTATCTATATAGCTTATACTATCATTTTGAATATGAGTTTGTTGCTATCAAATGTTTGCGGTTTGCCTATCAAGCAGTCGCTCTTTAGGTGCCTATCATGACTCATGAATTTGTATCATAACAAATACCATATTTATACTTTTTTAATAATGATAAATGATTTCTTCTGGCTAAAGACCATGTGAGATGCACAAGCACGAGACTAGGGCTAAAAGAATATTTCTAGTTAACTGGAATATTCACACAAGAATGAAATATCAAAACTAAAGGATTAAAACAATCCACATACCTGCTGCAATCACTTGACCAAAGTACTTTGCCTTGA
The DNA here is from genome assembly GCF_000226075.1 of Solanum tuberosum. Lineage (NCBI taxonomy): Eukaryota > Viridiplantae > Streptophyta > Magnoliopsida > Solanales > Solanaceae > Solanum > Solanum tuberosum. The sequence goes on along the minus strand of NW_006238998.1, from coordinate 1,244,492 downwards.
TTCTGCAAGCTCCACTCAAATATCTGTCTTACATGCTACTGAGTTAGATTCTTCAGAATGCAGCTAACAAAGTAAATCTTTCAGCAAGGTGAAAACCTTGAATATATGGAGAAGCACTCAATGAAAGAAAAATAAAGTGAATTCGATGATCGCTAAATAACTTGCCTTTCCATCTATACCCAAAGTGAAAATGCTCGTCTCATCAGAACCAAACAGAACAGAACTAATTGCAGAATCATGTGCTGGCCATCCAGTAATTTGCAAGCCAGCAGACATATCTATCACCTGTTAAGATTCTGTTGACTATGCAAGCCAGCAAAGTTATGAGAGCATCTCCTAACTGCACATATTCACTCTCAAATCTATAACTATATCTATATCTATCTATACTACTTTAAAAGCATGAACTCCCTAACTTGAATATTAAAATTACTATAATACCCCAACTTAAAACACTCAATTTAGTATATATTCTATATTTAATATTATATTTATTTACGCTATATATTATATTAAAAGCATACACCTTTTAACATTGATAGGTAGTTACTTTTGCGAAGGGTTGTAACTTTTTTTATAGAGTTGTGACTTTTTGATGAGTTATGACATTTCTGAAAAGTTGTGATTTTTCTGTAGGGTTGTGACTCATCTGAAAAGACAGGATAAATAACTTTTCATACTATCCTTTGTTGTCTATAATTGAGGGGGTTTCTCAAACTACGAATTTTGTAAGTTTTCTATTCTTCTTCTTAAAACAAGGAAGGTTGTGAGAGTTGTTCAATTATGCTATTATAATATTTTTTGTTGGTAAATTAGATAGATCAACAAAAATTAAAGCAACAAGAAGAATCTTGAAATAACTCAACTTCAAACGAGAAGAGTATCTTGATAATTAATATGTACTCATTTTCATTGCCATAAAATATACTTTTGCAGCAACTTCTACTTGACAATAAGTTCAACGATTTTTCGTTGCACAAATAATAACTTGGTGTTCAGAAGTCTTCAACTGTTGGAGAAAAAATATTTGATCAAATACTTTTTTGAAGAGTCCAAAGTACATTTAATAAGTACTCTTTTGTTTCCAATTTATTTATTGTACTTTTATTTTTCTTCTGTTTAATGTAGAATGTTATTTTTTCTTGGGGGTAGGCGCATCTTTAAGACCACAAAGTTGAAAAACATTTTTATATATTCTACATATGATCTTTAAAAGAAAAGTCTTCTTTATTTTTTAAAAATTTCATATCAAAATAAAATTAGACCAATCTATATCTATCTTTTTTTATCTATCTATACTACCTTAAAAGAATGAACTACTTAACTTAAATGTTAAATTATTATAATACCCCAAACTCAAAACACCAAATGTAGTAGATCTTCTATATTTTATATTGTATTATATTTATTTATGTGTATTATATTATATTATATTATATTAACGACAATCATGTTTTCACATTGAAGGGTTGTAACATTTTCGAAGAATTATAATTTTTTGATGAATTGTGACCTTTTTGAAGGGTTGTGACTTTTCTAAAGGGTTGCGACTTTTCCAAAGAGTTGTGACTTTTCTGAGGGGGGCAACTTTACCGAAGAGTTATGACTTTTCCGATGAGTTGTGACCTTTTTGAAGGGCTGTGACATTTCTAAAGGGTTTTGACTTCTTTTTTATAAGGCACAATACGAAGTTTCTAATATACTACCCTTTGTTGGCTATAAAAAGAGGGGCTTCCTCAAATGTTTAAACTATGAGAAAGGGAAGAGAAAGTATATTTAAGAGGTGTAACTAAGAGATTTTAAGAGTGACTAATTTTTTATTTAATAATATTCGCATTATCTTTTAAAATAGTGTGGTGGTAAATGGTTTGATATTCACGAGCAACGCATGTGCGTCAAAACTAGTACCATTAAAAGCATGAACTCCCTAACTTAAATGTTAAGTTACGATAATACCCCCAACATAAAACACTCATTTTAGTATATATTCTGTATTTTATATTATATTTATTTATTTATTTATTTATTTGTTCTGTTCTATATTATATTAAAAGCAGACAATTTTTCACATTGATGGGAGTGACTACTCCAAAGGGTTATAAACTCCCTAACTTAAATGTTAAGTTACGATAATACCCCCAACATAAAACACTCATTTTAGTATATATTCTGTATTTTATATTATATTTATTTATTTATTTATTTATTTGTTCTGTTCTATATTATATTAAAAGCAGACAATTTTTCACATTGATGGGAGTGACTGTTCCAAAGGGTTGTGACTTATTCAATGAGTTATGAGTTCTATTCTATATTATATTAAAAGCAAACAATTTTTCACATTGATGGGAGTGACTGTTCCAAAGGGTTGTGACTTATTCAATGAGTTATGAAATTTCCAAAAAGTTGTGATTTTCTAAAAGGTTTTGACTTATTTTATAAGGCATGATAAGCATTTTTCCATATTACTCCCTCTGTCCCTATTTAGTTGTCCACTTTAGAAATGGCACACAGATTAAGGCAACAATGATTAGCATAGTGAAGTTACAATTTTACCCTTATAGTACAATTTGCAATTCCAAAATAAATTCACTTAAGATAACTAATCAATGCTAGGAAGTTCATAAGTTTATTTACTTTATTTATGACAACTTTATTTAAATAAGGGTATAATAGGAAAAAATTTGTTGTCTTTTCTTGATTTGTCAAAATGGACAACTAAATAGGGACAACTAAAAAAGGAAATATGGACAACTAAATAGGGACGGAGGGAGTATCTTTTGTTTTCTATAAATAGAGAGGTTTTCTCACACTTTTAAACTATGAATTTTGTAAGTTTACTATTCTTCTTCTTGAAACAAGGAAGATTGTGAGAGTTGTTCAATTATGCAATTACAATATTTTTTTGTGGCTAAATTTGATAGATCAACAAAAATTTTGATCCAGCAAGGAGAATAAAATAACTCAACTTCAAACGAGAAGACTATCTAGATAATTAATATATACTCATTTTCATAGCCATACATATACTTTTGCAACAACTTCTACTTGAAGTTCAATGATTTTATGTTGCGCAAAGCACAACATGGTGTTCAAGCTGTGAAAAGTCTCAAACTTTTGGAGAAAAACGATTTGATCAAAAACTTGTTTGAAGAGTCCAAACTAGATTTAATAAGTACTCCTCCGTTTCCAATATATTTGTTGTACTTCTATTTTTATTTAGTTTAATATAGAATTTTTTTTTTCTTGGGGGTGCGAGTGCATCTTTAAGACCACAAAGTTAAAAGATATTTTTATATATTCTACATATCCATAAATTAAAAGTCTTTTTTATTTTTTAAAATTTCATATGAAACTAAAATTAGACAATTCCATATCTATCTCTTTATCTACCCCCAACTTAAAACACCAAATTTAGTATATCTTACATAATTTATATTGTATTTTATTTATTTATTTATTTATTTTATATTATATTATATTATATTAAAAGCATACACCTTTAAACATTAAAGAGTTGTGACATTTCCAAAGAGTTATAACTTTTCCGATGAGTTGTGACATTTTCGAAGGGTTGTTACTTTTTTACAGGGTTGTGACTTTTCCGAAGAGTTGTGACTTTTCCAAAGGGTTGTGACATGTTCAAAGAGTTTTGACTTTTCCGATGAGTTGTGACCTTTTTGAAGGGTTGTGACTTTCATGAAGGGTTGTGACACTTTTTTAATAAGGCACAATAAGCATTTTTTCATACACTACCCTTTGTTGGCTATAAAAAGAGGGGTTTCCTCAAATTTTTAAATTACAATTGTTTGAAGTTTTTCATTCTTCATCTTAAAAGATCAAATTTATTATATCTTCTATATTTTATATTATATTTATTTATATATATTATATTATATTATTATATTATATTAAAAGAAGACACCATTTCACATTGAATGGTTACGACTTTTCCAAAGTGTTATATGACTTTTCTGATGAGTTGTAGCCTTCCGAAGGGTTATGACTTTTATGATTAGGAATAATATGCACATGCTTATACTTTATCATTTATTTTATAATTGTTTACTTAATTTTTTTATTTAATAATATTCACAATATTTTTAAAAATTGTGTAGTACATGGTTTGATGTTGCACGTGCGTCAAAACTAGTATATATATATATATATATATATATAGAGAGAGAGAGAGAGAGAGAAATAGACACAAAATATGGAAATAAATATAAAAGTTTCTAATGCAAGGTATAAGAGAGGAACGCTACAGACTATGTTCACAAGTTCAGACAAGGATACCAAACATGTGTATCATTCCATCAGTAGCTGCAGCTGCTAAAAGTTTTCCATTGTGATTGAAGCATACTGAAGTAATTGGAGGTGGATCTTCACCAAGAGGAAGGACTGTCTTCAATAAAGTTTGAAGAGAGTTAGGTTTGAGAATCCTTATGAAGAAAGGAACAGAAATAGTGTTGTAAATTCAGCACTTGGATACAACCGGGACCCAATATAATCACATACCATAGCTTTCCATGTCCTCATGTTCCAGACAGTTAAAGAAGCATAGCCCAATTTACCAATGTCACTCGAACCAGGCCTACAAAACTGCAATTTAGGATCGCTTTTGAGGCAAAGAAGAACTATATACATCGTAATTAAGCATATCAAAACTCTCATTTAACAACAACATTCCTAGTACAGTCCCACAAGTGGGGTCTAAGGAAATTGGGGTATGCACACACCTTACCCCTACCTTAGTGGGGTGGGGAGGTTGTTTTCGATAGACCCTCGGCTCAAGAAAATCATTTTACAAGACAGGTATGAATGAGTTGTGATGAGTCCACAAATTGGACTCATTTAGGGCTATATTTTAATAGAAATTGTGTCCTCAAATGCTTATTTTATCTCAATATCTGATAAAAACCCTTAACTTTCACGTATTTGAAGTTTGAAGGAAAGCATGGACACTAGGTCACAAAAAGGAACGAAAAGGCTGAAAAGAATGAAGAAATGAAGGCCTGAGGATCGCCAAGTCCACTTGGCGAGTCGCTGAAGGGTCTTACTTCGCCTTTTGTTCCAGTGTGCTGAGCCCTGAAGGAAAGGGTCAAGTCGGCGGAAAAAGGAAGCAGTCAGCGCATCGCCGAAAAGTTCCGCGAAGCAGTACCATGTTGCCCAATGACCCAGAGCACGACGATGCTGAAGGCTGGTGCAAGACGGCGATGAACTACACCAAAGGCCAAATCGCCGAGTTGATCGGCGATTCCGACTAACGACGCCGACTGATCCGCTGCAGCACAAATCTGTGAAAACTATAAATACTAGTTAGAGTTGTAGTTTTAGGAGTCGAACAATTATTATAATTTTCATATATAATAGTACTTTCTAATATTTTTGCTCTAAGTTTGAGACGGTTTTGAAGACTTGAAGATCCAAAGAGTTTCATCTTCAAGATTTGGATTTGGGTCTCTTGGATTCTTCAATTTTGGTATGTATCAAAAATTAAATCTTCATACCAGTTGAATGCGAGCTCAATTTGGTATAAATTTCTATCTCTTATACATGTGTGGCTAAAAACCTCAATTCTTGGGGTGTGATTTAACGAATATGGGTTAAGATAATTGTTGGATCTTGCTTGCTGATAGTTTAATCGTGATTTCGTTTAGTAGTTGTGGATGAATTTGTAGTTGCAAATACAAGTTTATTTATGTGTTTTCGACTTGCTCAAGAGAGAGGTCGTAAAACTAAAACTACTAAATTGATGGCCGGTGGGAGTGGGTTGACATGAGGTTCAGCTCGAGAGAGTGAATCCTAGTCTCATTCCCACACACTCAGCTCGAGAGAGTAGGTAGGTTAAGGCATAGGCTGGTCTTCATGCGGCAAGTGGG
>NW_006238998.1:1233976-1237734 GCF_000226075.1 Solanum tuberosum | reverse complement strand
TAACCGCATTTCAAGTGCGATTTTTCCTTCCCTCGAAGATGATGACACTGCAGGATAGCATCCAGAGCTGTAAACGTCCGGAAGGAGAGCCTCTGCACGAAACTTGGCTAAGGTTCAAAAAGTTGGTGCAGCAATGCCCAACCCATGGTTTGCCGAACAACGTGCTACTTCAATACTTTTACCGGAGTTTGGATTCGGTAAACAAAGGTGTCGCTGACCAACTCTCGCCTGGAGGCTTAATGCAGCAGCCATATGCAGTAGCAGCCCAACTTTTAGATGGCATGACAACCATCAACAAAGCGTGGTACACTCGCGAGGACCAAGTGTCCCTTCTCACAGTCAAGCTATCTAAGGAGCAGATTGAAAAAGACAATGAGAGAGACCAAAACATGGCCAAAATCATGACACAGCTTGACATTCTATCCAAAAATGTCATGGAGGCTGGTGCTCGTAGTGTCAACGTTGTGGGGGTCAGGTGTGCAAATCCTGAATAGATGAAATTTGAAGCCCTATATAACGAGGAGGTAAATTTTCTAGCAAATCAAGGCGGGGGCTATCGTTCAAACTACCCAACGCAGGCTGGTAACCAAGGTTGGGCTAGAGACTAAGCCTGGAAGGATAGAGATCGTGAATAGAGGGACCGAAAATCCAAAACTGGAAAGATGGGGGAAGAAGGATAGATATGTGCCTCCCTATGAGCGCAGAACCCCAAGGATTCAGAAGGTGGTAGGTCTAAGGATATGCTCTCGCGTATCCTCGACAAAGTTGAAAGGTCAGACAAAATGTTGAAAGGCATGAAAGAAGATGTTTTTACCCTTAGCCAGACCGTCACCTCCCATTCTGTTTCAATCAAGCAGTTGGAAACCCAAATGGGTCATATCTCATCTCACCTCAATCCGAGACAGCAAGGGGGTTTGCCTAGTGATACTATGGCCAACCCCAAGAGTGAGGTTTGAAGGTGGACTTGCGTCGTGCCGCGACGTTAACTAAGGCGTTGTTTGGGAGGCAACCCAAAACCCCTTTAATTGCTTTTTTTTTATTATCATTTCTTGGTAAAATAATGGTGTTGTTGTACAGGTTAAAGTATGAGAAGTGTTCGAAAAATTGAAGGATGGCAAGCAATAGATCCAGTCAGCGAGTCACCGAAGGGGTCGGCGAATCCGACCTTATCCGCCGTTTGACTCAAGACATCGTCAACATTGGAGTCTGTAAAACTCGGCGAGCTTTAAATTATTGGCGAATCGCCGACCATGTCGGTGATCACGACGGAAACCGCCGTTTGGACCCCTCGTAAACCAAAGGTCCTGTAAATTTGGCGAAGAAACTAAACAGACGGTGTTCCGCCGAGTGAGTAGGTGAGCTTGACTAATGTCGCCGAGTGGGCAAAAATTGGACGGTTTTTTCAAGCCAAAGGTCGAAAAGTTTCAACTTCATTGACTTTCCCTCACTTTTTATCTGTCCAAACGCATACCTGCACTCTAGTTTCTAGATATCTTGCACTTTTCGAGTATTTTAGTTGCTAATTTGTGCTCGAAACTTGGATTACATTGCGGCCTAGCGATTCAATTCCATTTTAGTCAGCGCGAGAGGTTGGATCCTAAACTCTAAATTCTTTCTATCAATTTTGTACTCAATGCAATGGTACTACCTTGTTGATGTGTGTTGGGCCTCTCTGGTAGAGTTAGAATTTTGATTGCCTATGTTGATTCGATAATATTGTCCTGACTAAGATTAATAGTTGATTTTTGAAGATTGTGCCTTAACGTGAATGAAATTTTGAGGGATTGTGCATGAAAGTCACTAGGTCTAAATTTAATTTGAGTTGGGAAAGCTGTAATTTTGTTTTCAGGGGTTGCAAGGTTGGATTCAAGAAGATGGGTTGAAACTAGGCACATTGAGCCATTTGGCGAGTTAAGTCGAGCTCGCCAAACTACTCGGCGGTTCACCTAACGTCCCCATTTCGCCGTTATTTTAATGTTATATGTAATGTTAAATTCTACAACTTTCGGAGAGACGCACAATGTCACCAAACGCATTCAGCGCCTTGCCAAAAGACTACGTGTTTGCCCTTTGTCTGCACCCTAAATAATCTTTGTGCGCTACACTCGGCGCACCGCCTAAGTAGCTGAGCGCTTCGCCAAATGGTTCGGCAAAGTAATTCTGAAATCAAACGGCCTTGCTTTTGTCTGAATACTTTCTAACTTTATATCAAAGCTTTGCAGAAATGGCTAGACTGAAAGTAGCTGGAAGAGATGCCACCCCGACAAACAAGAGCGAAAAATTTCAGGAAAAATACAAAGGCGATAGATCCTCCCAAAACAGATAATGAGGGCAAGAAACCTAAAGCAAGCAAGAAAACAAATCACCGAGACCCCACTATTCCCTCATGGAGACGTGGATTCTTCACAGCTATCCACTCCTTTCCGGCGGCTCATGATTTGGACAATCTTAGTAAGTCAGCTGCTGTTGAATCATCTGAAAAGGCTCCGGGGACCATTATTAAATTCCAGAGTGACACATCGAGCATTGATTCCCTGGCAGATGGAGCGACTGCTTAGACAGGATCCCCTCTTTACCGCCCTCTCTGTCTTCCTTTAATTTACATTCTGGATATTTTGTTATATGCATTTGAGGACAAATGTTTTGTTTGTGGTGGGGTGAGGCCCACACCTTTTGTGTGCTACTTTTGTTTATGTTTTTGTGTATATATATTTGGGTTGTTCTGTTTAAAATTGTGTTAATACTGCTTTTCTGTGGATGTTTGAGCTTGTGGCTCCTTTTATTTTAAATTGTAAAATGATTTTGACCCTTTCGAAAAATTTGTGCCACCTCTCGTGTGTTGAATGTGGCTGTTCCCTTGGCAAATTTGAGTCTCGATTTCAATCAATACCGATGACTTGAATAGTGCTTACAATCGAACGAACATGAATGTATGGCTACGATGAGGCCAAATGAAGTTGCATAGACAATATGTGAACTCTTTGCATCTCGTTGTGATTAGCCATTTATCAAATCGATTCTCTTGTGATGAGCGTTGCACACTAGCAAAAGTGTGGAGTCTTGTTTGACTTAAGTGTTGATTCCTTGTGCGATAAGCTTACCTGGAATCATGCATGACAACACCTAGAATTTGCCCTGTTGGTCTGATTGACTAAGTAAGACTTTCTCTTCATATGATCTTAGGCAAATTCAAAAAGTGTGAACCAATTTGACATATACCTTTTTTGTGACCTACCTTGTGAGCGTGTGATTCTCTCTTGAACACCCTTTGAGTCTTACCCTTCTTTGGAAGAAACTTGATGAAAACTAGACCTTTCTTAATCCATTACCTATAATCCTCTTGAATTGTGGTTAATTGAATAGCCAACTTAGGCCAAAAGCCTAAGTTGGAGGTGTGGTGAAAAAGAAAAGGAAAAGTCAAGAAGTGCGAGGAAAGTCTCATTTAACCCATGGTGCTGAGAAAAATGGAACCCTTCCATATATAAAAAAAAAAAAAAGTTGTGGAATAAAGTACCAAAGAAATAGGGTTCCGAACAATCCATGGGAAGCGAATAATAGGATGACCTAAGAAGCACTAACGAAAATGATGAAGGAAAAAAAAAAAATGTTGAGAGCACCACATTTCATGAGGATAAAAGTCACTGAGCCTAAATGACCATAACTTTACACTCAGCCCCGTTACAAGCCTTGTTAAGACTTCGTGATCTTGAGAAAGTCGAAACAAATGTTGATTGGAAAATACGGGCAAACCTATGGGT
>NW_006238998.1:1205098-1233303 GCF_000226075.1 Solanum tuberosum | reverse complement strand
TCTGTATCAAGAATTAAATCTTCATACCTAGTTGAATGCGAGCTCAATTTGGTATAAATTTCTATCTCTTATACATGTGTGGCTAAAAACCCCAATTCTTGGGGTGTGATTTAGCGAATATGGGTTAAGATAATTGTTGGGTCTTGCTTGCTGATAGTTTAATCGTGATTTCGTTTAATAGTTGTAGATGAATTTAATGAATTTGTAGTTGCAAATACAAGTTTATTTATGTGTTTTCGGCTTGCTCGAGAGAGAGGTCGTAAAACTAAAACTACTAAATTGATGGCCGGTGGGAGTGGGTCGACATGTGGTTCAGCTCGAGAGAGTGAATCCTAGTCTCATTCCCACACACTCAGCTCGAGAGAGTGAGTGGGTTAAGGCGTAGGCTGGTCTTCATGCGGCAAGTGGATGTCCGAGAGGAACGCATTTGAAACGGGGTAAGTTGCTCGAGAGAGAGCTTATCCCCTTTAAAGTTTAGCCTACTCACAATTATTTTATGAATCTTCTATCGAAAGCATGTACCCAATAATCTAGGTTAACCCGTATTCCCGTCACATCCAAATGATTCCCTCTCATTACTTAGAAATCCTTGTTTAATTTGTTGTATTTACCTTACTTGTGACAAAACCCCCCATTGTTAATTGACACTCTTGTGTCCCCTTTAATTTACAATGTTTTTAATCGTTAATGTCTTTAGCTACGACTAGTTAGAACTAAATTTTATTTTTCTATTAATTCTCAAAACCACTCCCTTGGGAACGATCCCAACCCTTGGTTGGGTTACTAAACTATTGTACGATCATAGACACTTGCATCGAAAGTTTCGTCTTGATTACGCAAACATCAACTTGTAAGAGTATAAGCTATGATGTAAAAAGAAATTAAAGAAAGTATACTCTCACTAGTGGGTTCTGAGAAGGGTGGGATGCATACACACCTTACCACTACCTTTGTGGGATAGAGAGGTTGTTTTTTATAGACCCTCGGCATAAGAAAATCATTTTACAAAACAGGTCTAAATGAGTTGCAACTTACTATGATGAAAATAAAATTAAAGAAAGTACAGTCCCACAAGTGGGGTCTAGGGAGGGTGGGGTGTACACATACCTTACAGCTTACCCCTACTCTTCTGAGGTAAAGAGGTTGTTTTCAATAGACCCTCGATTCAAGAATATCATTTCACAGAACATTCATAATGAGTTGAAAGAGTAAGAAACTTTGGTCAAAAAAAAATAGAGAAAGAGCGGTACTAACAGTAAAATTAGTATAGATAACCAAAGTAAGGAAAACCACAATACTAATGAACTTGAAGAATCAAATAGCATAATCATCATATCATATTTTTTTTTATATATATATTATTATTATTATTATAAGTGGGAAGCTCCTAACCTCCAAATTGGATTACCATTTTACCCTTCACTAAATACTATTTCTACTCTTTTTTTTTTTGATGACAAGGGAAACCTGCAGCCGCTACCCTTTGGGTGCGCACAGGGTAAAACCCCCGCTCTTATGCAATAGCTTGTAAACCACATAGGAGAGGTAACCCGCACTAGGCAAGCCCGGTGCGACGAGCTCGACCCAGAAGGCAAACCCCTTGCTTTCGCTGGCAAGGGGTTTAGAACTTGAGACCTCCAACATGGAAGTCCCAATCCCAAACCACTGGGCCACCCCGAAGGGTTACTATTTCTACTCTTTTTTATGTACAAATGTAAAAATATGTTCTAATAATTAATTAGATAATCAATTTTAAAGTATTCAAATGTGCTTTAAAGATGTAATGGAAGATAAAAAGTCATTCAAGTGAATGAAATAACTTGCAGTGAGTTACTAGGTGGAAGTCCAAGCATTTCTAAACAGCTTCTCTTTTTTAATTTTAAGTTAAAGAATTTGAAGAGTTTCCATTGATAAAACTATATATACTCCAACTTCATCTACAAGAGATACAACCAGTTTCTAAGTGGTCAGTCTTAATGTTTTCATTCGCTCTTTGATATAATTTTTGCATAGAGTGGAGAATGATTTTCGAGTTCCGCTTGACTCTCCAATGTTCCCTTATGGATTTCATACATTAGTCTTACAAAAAAAGCCTGTCGTGGATAGGAAGGTTGGAATTTTCAAGAGTTCTTCTATTTTTTTAGAATGGTAAAGTTGTATTCATCAGCAATGAGGGTATGCTGGCAACCAAACAAAAATTCCAAGGCAAAGTAGTCATGATTACAAAGAGCCTAGGAAATCTACTAACTGATCTACTTCATATATACCCTCTTCTTTACACCAAAAATATAGAGTATTAATGCAGTTTTCTTTTACTTTCTGCATTGGGTTAGTAATATTCTTAAAACATCTATTGTTTCTTTCCTTCCAAATTGACCACCATATTCAAGATGGAACTAGATTCCACCATTTTTTCTGTGTTTTACTTCCCCCTCTTCTCATCCAACAGCTTAGTAGGTCTGCAAGTATGCTCAGGCACCACCCAAGGATCTTGGATAAGGCTTTGAAACATATACCATCTCTGGGCCGTCACTCTACAGTGAAGGAACAAATGGTTGTTTGTTTCCTCCTTTTCATGGCAGAAGAAGCACCTAGAAAAAATCTGGAATCCTATTTTTTTCAATCTCTCTTGAGTCAGGCATGCCTTTCTGCACACCGACCATGTGAAACACTGTCTTGGTTGGAGTGCTGGACTTCCAGATTTGTTTCCAAGGTCCAAAAATGCCCCCCGGATGTGTTGCCAGGTCTCTTTTGTACTTCCAACAGAAAATTCCTCATCGCTATCATGTTTCCATATGATTGCATCAGGATTAGTGTTGAGTCCCGGAAAATCTTCCAACCTTTGCAGTAAGTCGGCCACTCTATCCACTTCCCAGTCATTTAAGAGCCTCCTAAAGGTTATATTCCACCCTTGCTGAGACTACATCTCAGCAATAGATGCTCCAGGGTTGTTACAAAAAGAGTACAAATTTGCAAAGTCCTCCATGAGGGAGTTCTGTCCTATCCAACTTGTCTTTCCAAAAAAAGGATCCTAATCCCCTCACCCACCTTGTAGCATATGTTCCTAGCTAGTTTTGGCCACAAATTTCTGATAGACATCCAAACTGAGACCCCATAGGTGCTGGTCACAATGTTGGAGGTCCATGAATCAGTTAGTCCATACTTGCTAACGATAATATCCTTCCACAGAGCCTGCCCCTCTTTACCAAACCTCCATAGCCATTTTGACAGTAAACACCTATTTTGCAGACCTAGATTCTTAATGCCAAGACCTCCCGATTTCTTGCTTAGTTGAGCAATTTGTCATTTGACCAAGTGAGTGCCCTTTCCTTCCTTGTTTCCCAACCAAAGTAAATCTCTCCTTAGTTTATCTAATTTATCTTCCGCTTAAGCAGGTAAGGGAAAGAGAGACATAACATAAGTAGGGAGAGCATCTAAGACAGAATTGATCATTGTTATTCTTCCTCCCAGAGATAGGTATTGTGTCTTCCAGGTGGCTAACTTTTTCTCAGTCTTCTCCACAATTACATCCTATATTTCTAGTTCTTTGTAGTTGTTACCCAGTGGCATCCCCAGATATGTAGTTGAGAATCTAGGCCAGCAATGGCATCAGGTGCCAGCCACACCGAGAATCTAGGCTCCAGACGTGAGACAAACCTTCAAATCTGGTCAATTTATATGATTCGTGTGCATTGACATTCTCTTTCTCCTCTGCTTTCTACAACAACAATTCATGATTGCCTCCTATAACATGGACATTGAAGCCATGATTGCATGCCCAAGAAATTTTTTTAATCTTGTTAGGGACTTGTATACCCATGTAGGGATAAGTGTGAGATTTGAAGAACCCCATCATTTGTTCTTAAAGATGGAACTATTTATTAGTATTGAAATTAGATGGTCCTAAACAAAGAAAACTAGATACCGAGAACTGTAGCCTGCACATACTAGTTATTAATAGAAGAATTTTCAGTTCACAACTATTTCTCTAAAATTGCTTAAAGCAGAGGAATTGTGACAAAAAAATCTAAGCTATAACTTCTTCATAGCAGGACATCTAAGTTATACATTCTTAAGTTTTAACTTATACATATCAGGACATCAAGATAATAGATAGAGAGCTATAGATCAAAAAAGTACATGGAGAAAGTACAAGAGAAAGGTAGAAGTACAAGTTACCATCTCGATGCAGCAGCAGATACGAAAATTGGCTCCACAGGGCTGCATTTTAAATCCAACACGCTGTATCCGGGAAAACATGAAATGGTAAGGATAAAAGAACAAGTAAGACAGTGTCCAAGTATTTCATTTTTTCAGAAAGAAGAGAGTAAATCCCATGAGTGTTTGGAACCTTGGGAATGCTTCTGTGCAACTAAGATCACAAACAACACGTTTAGCATCAACATTCCATGCTTTGATTCCTCCATCAGCTGTGCCTATGAGAAGCTTTTCTCAAGATGAACATTAGTTCCAGAAGCTTTAGAACTAATCCAGTACTGAAGCTAGCAACTATACCAATTAACATGAAAAAGAAACAAGAATCATGGAACCTAATAATGTATGTCTACTATATTGATAGTGTCTATACCAGTCGGTCAGATTTGCACTCCCACTCAAGTGACATGATCTCTGCCCCACAATAGATGGTTGCATTTCTTGATGTTGGTGCTGATGAGTCATATGTCCATATCCTTCATCAGAATACATTAATATCAATACAAGATCAGGATAGCATAATTTGTTGGCAAGTCAAAAAGTTTCAACGACAGTACACCAAGATGGTGTCACTCTACAGAGTGTGGATATACATCAAACCCCGCAGAATCCAATCATCTATGTCTATACCATATCCTTCTACTCCAAAGAATGACAGAATGAAGATTGATCCCAGAGAAAAGATCAAATGAAAAACAATGGAGCTCTTAAATTTCCTCATAGAATTTTGTTCAACCTTGAAAATTCTATTATTTTTTCTCTAAATTAGCCAAAAAGTACAACGAAAAGTATCCTTGCATAGTATTTTATTCTAGTCTCCAGCTTTTTCATCCCACGGCTAATCATAAGTGTTATCAAAGGCGCGCTTAAGCCCTGAAGCGAGGCTCAAAACGTGTTGAGCGCTTCGCCTCGCTTTATGTGCGCTTCAGTGTCGTCATCAAGGTTCTAAGGAAAACCTTTCCTTGCCAATGAGCCTCGTATGAAGAAGTGACACTAAATAATTGATAATTCACTTTATCATAAAAAAAATTCAATTTCTTTGGTCATATATTTGTCATTCATGTTAATAATTATTAGTCTTGGACTAAACATATATATATTTGTGTTATTTTCTCCCTTTACGCCTTTTTTCATTAAAGCCCACGCTTTATTTGCGCTTAAAGCCCTCACGGACCTTATAGAGCTTTTTTGCGCTTTTCGCCTTTGATAACACTTATCATAACCTTGCATTATTCTAGGCAGATCCCTGTCAATTAACATGGAGAAGGAATTGGCACTTTATTCAGCAAGTATTCAGCAAAGAGTTTTAAAAATGCTCTCAGGCATGTTTTTCAAGGTTGTTAGTTTTTTCCGTTTTTGAATTTTTCACTCTCTAGGGGAGAAATTCTCCTGCTGCTCTGACCGTACTTTTCAATAGATATGGGGAAAGATGGAATTTATTATAATGCAGGGTTTAAATCCTATGACATTACAAGGAGATTGATTACCTTTTCCAGTCCCAATAGAAGGGCATTGTTTAGACAAGTCCTCTGCAAGCAAGGATACCGATGGCAGGCATGAATCATCTGGGCGCGGACGACGATGATAGGTCAATAGTGGTGGAGGTGCAGAGGAGGAAGATAGAGTTAGGAGATGACATGGAAGGATAGACTATGGTGGGATCCCCAAAAGACGGAATTGGTAGAACCTCTGAAATGCTTAATTGTTCAATAGAAGAGGATATTAAAGTAGGTCTGACCTTCAAAAAAAAGTAACATGAACAGACATAAGGTATCACTGAGGTTAGGTGAGAAGCATAGATATCCCTTCTGTACGCTTGAATAATCGAGAAAAACACATTTAAGAGCATCGGGAGTGAATTTATCTTTTCTTGAAGTGAGTGTATGGACAAAGCATGTGTCCCAAAGATATGTGGTGGAAGAGAGAATAAGGTTGACTAAAGAAACAAAACAAAATGAGGTACCTGATTTTGAATAGAAGAGGAAGGCATAAGGTTAATCAAATAACAAGAGGTGAGCACTGCATCCCCCGAAAAAACGCAATACATTTGCTTGTATGAGAAGAGTGTGCAGTCTCAACAATATGCCTATTTTTCTCTTTGCGACCCCATTTTGTGGTGCACTGTAAGGACAAGATGCCGGATGAAGAATTCCATGGGAAGACATAAATTGTTTAAAAGATAATAAATATGCATGTGCATTATCAGTACGAAAAGTGTGAATAGAAACACCAAACTGATTTTTTTTTAGCACAAAAAGTTTGAAATATGAAAAATTACTCAGAACGATCTTTCATTAAGAACATCCAAGTGCACCACCTTGAGTAATGATTAATGAAAGTAATAAAATACTTAAAACCCAATGTTGAACTAACTGTACTAGGACCCCAAGTATCAAAATGAACTAAATGAAAAAGAGACTCTGCATGATTATTAGGACTCGGGTGTGCTTCCCCAATTGACATGACTCACAATCTAACTAAGATAACTTGGACAAGCTAGGTACTATCTTGTGAAGTTTGGACAAACTAGGGTGTCCCAATCGTCTGTAGATTAAACTTGGAGAGTCGGAGATTGAACAAACTGTAGTGGATTTGTGAGAACTAAGATGATAATGTCCATCTGACTCATGCCCTTTCCCAATTATCCTTCCTGTTCTGAGGTCTTGTATAACAAAGAAGTCACCAAAGGAAAGAGACGAAACAATTTAAAGTCTTAGACTCCCCATAGCTTCCCTTAGCAATCTATCAACCTCCCCATACTGTTTACATCAGTAGATCTTCGATAGGAAACGGTTCAATTAATCCCCTCAAATATGTTGTGGGACTTTTAACCGGTTTCTGAAAGAGAAGTCACACAATACTTGATCTCCTTCCTTGACATCTTATTCAGCTTTATAGTGTTATAGAATTTTAGGAGTTGTACCACCACACAAAATATCCAACCAAAATAAGACATCTACTATTAACGATTGCAAAAGTAATGAAGTTAAAGAACTTCTCTTTAATCTTTCACAATTCCCTTCCACACACTAGTTTCATATGAGGTGGTGATACCCTCAGAGGTTCACTTTATCAACTACCCCTATATTTTTCCTGAATCATCATTTTTCACATGACTTGGTCTTCATGTGCAAACCTCCATAATTGTTTGCCTAAAAGGTTTGGTAACATTTACCTTACCTACCAAATGGAATCATCCTTCTCCCTCTGTTCCATCAAATAAAATATCCTTTATCACTCATCAGCTTTTCAATTCCTTACTAAAATATGACTAGGAGCAGCAGTACATTGGATTCTAGTCGGAACAGAATTTGTGAAGAAATTATGGAACTTGATCCTATAACTGAATGTGCAATTGTGAAATGGACAAAGGCCCCCTGATACTTGGTTTAAAATCAAGACAGATGGTAACAAGAACATGGAAGGAATATCTGGTGCAGGAGGATATGTAGGGGTAAGGATTCATGAACATAGCATTTTATTGTGTTTGGGAAGAGGCAGTAGCAACATGACTGATGTAAAAGCAGTTCTCTTTGGCATGAACTGGTATACAGAGAATGGTTTTACTTGCATCATACTAGAATGTGACTCTCTTATAGTCATAGATATGCTGCAGGAAAGAGTAATACAGCATTGCAGATGCAGGATACCATTAGAAAAGCTCAGCCGAGCAATGTAATTGCGGAATCCACCATTTTCCAGATCAATAACTTCTCCTTAGGATTTACCAGAACAAGGCAAAGAGCCATAGAGTTTGGACTTCATCCAGATGGCTGCAATAAGGAGTAAACAAGGAAGAACTCTTTTTTTGAGAATGGAAGTCTCTTCTCTTCTGTTGCTTCATGGTGTATTATTGTATACATGGAGGAGGATGAAATTGTCTAGTAATATTTTGTATAGACTTTGCATGAATTGTGAGGTAAGGATGTTTAATCCCCCTCTTTTGATTGTACCCTTTTGTGAAAGAATGAAAGGGAGACGCCGCCAGAGGACGTAATTATTTATTATTTTACGGAAATGCATTATTACAAAATTAAATCAAAATGATACGGTACTTCGAACTCCAACTTTCTTTAACTCTGTGGATATGGTACTACACAAAATTTCTTCATGTTTCAGAAACATTTGTTTTAAGATCAAAAAAAGCAATTTTTCAGAAACATTTATACGAGAATGCATGTCAGCTAAGAGAATATACCTGACTGTCCCATCCACAGAAGCACTAGCAACATTGTCCCCAGTAGCAGAAAAACGGCAACGACTTATCGGACTTGTGTGGCCTAAGAATGTCTCCTGTAAAATATTATTGCAGAACAATCAATTAACCCCACCTCAGTTCCCGAAAGGAAGAACAATTATAGATTTTATGTCTATGACTTTATGATGAGCATGAACAGAAAATTAAGACAGGAGATGCTGAAGTAATTAGGGAGAAGAAAAACTGAAAACTCAGGCTAATTAAGAGTCTACCTGGAAGTCCACTCTCACTTCAGGGAATTCTTCTTCTCGCTGCGCATCATTTCCAGCGTCTGTTGAAAGATCACATAATAGCTCATCTCAGAATCAGAATCATAAGAAGAAGGCATCACTTCTCTCACTCTGACCACTGTGATTACTAATTTTAGAAGTTGAAACTTGAGTATCATCAGGCCTGCTATCCTCACTGTGTTTAGGTTCTCTTTCACCAGTTTGTGCACTTGCAGAGACACAAATAACATGAGATGACGCCGGTACGAAAACTGTGGGTTCCCCAGAACCAGCAAGAGGATTTGATGAGCTGTCAGTCCCAACAATGACTTCCGTTGCTAACAAAGAATTACTGAGATCAAATAATGCAATTAGTAGACTTCAAGATTTTCAGTAAGAACAAATTGTAACAGCTGTCACCTCCTTAACTGATGCAGCTGAGTCTCTTTCTCCTCCAACGATACTTGAAGTTGCGCAAGTTTGAAATTAAGTTGCTTGATGTCTCCTTTGAGGCGACTCACCATATTCCTTTCAGAACTGATCTTCATTAATGCAGGGATACGTGATATAGCTAAGGAGAAACTCAATGGAGGCACAATGGTAAAGAAAACAAATGGGTGACAACTAAAAAGAAATCATCTGCAAGCACGTAATACCATCTATAATCAAGGACATGCATCAGGACGAGTGAAACTAATTCTTTAAGCAGCCAAGTCCAAATAGACCAAACAAGGAGTTACACCATCCCTGACTTAACACTAAATGCCTCTCAAACAAATTATTTAGTATTAAGAATTAGGACATTGTTAAATATGGGAACACGATCATTCCTCTTTTGGAAAGAACTAGCAATGGAGCTCCATCTCCATTTGAATTTGTCCATTCAGATATATGTGGTCAAAGTCGTGTCAGCTCTACTTTAGGTTTTCATTTTTATGTCACCTTTGTTGATAATGGTTCTCGGTGCACTTAGTTATTTCTTCTGAAAAAATAGAACTTAGTTATTTTCTATCTTAGAAGGGGGTGCCTTGTTGTAACAGGTAAAGTTGTTGTTATGTGGCAAAGAGTCACGGGTTTGAGCTGTGGAAACAGACTCTTGTAGAAATACAGGGTAAGACTGTGTACAATAGACCCTTGTGGTTCATCCCTTCCCCGAACCCTGCGCATAGCAAGAGTTTAGTGCACTGGGGTGCCCTTAGTTATTTTTCATCATTCAAGTCTTTTCTGAAATTCATACTCCCTTTGATGTTTCTATCAAGAAAGTATACAGTGACAATGCATGATAAAAACATTCTTCACCTATATCTTTCTTTGTCTTCACAAGGTATTTTACACTTCATTTTGTGCATATATAGTTTTTTGAGAACGGAAACAGTAGTATACAAGTGTAGCACAAAGACTGCTAAAGCCATAGACAAAAAAACCAACAGCATGCATATCTTCTACCACCTACTACAGGGATGCTATGATATCTACTAGTGAATCAATATCCTGGATAAAATCTTCCTTGCACCAAAATCGAAACAAAAAAGACAGTTCATACTAATCTTTTGTAAGGAGCTGCTGTTCCTTCAGAACAATTAATGTTTCTTTCCTTTCAAATGGCCCACTTGGAATAATCTTCTACCATTTCTTTTGTCCAATTAGTCCACCAGAAAAATTCCAACAAGAAGGCAGTTCCCCTCTAGTCCTAGGCATGATCCATGACAGGCCTTTCATACTCAAAAAAGGGTTCCAGAGGACTCTAGAAACCACACAATGTATAAATAAGTGACAATAGCTTTCAGCCTCCTCTCCACATAGATAGCACCTTGAACACAATTGCATCCCCCTTCTCTTTAGATTTCTTATGTTAGGCAAGCATCTCTGACAACTAACCACACAAAATAGGTTACTTTAGATTGAAGTTTCACTTTCCATACTGATTTTCAACTCCGCAAATGAGCTTGTTGATCAGGATGATTAAGTCTAGCATATGCTGAATTCACTGTAAACTGGCCTAGACCACACTTTCTGCATTTAAGTTTGTCTTCCTCATCTGTTGTCCCCTTGAAATGATCAAGATCTTTCAAAATTTCAGTGAGTCTAGCTAGCTCCCAGTCATTAAGTTGTCTCTCGAAGTTGAAACTTCACCCTGGTACAACAAGCTCGACCCAGAAGGCAAACCCCTTGCTTTCGCTGGCAAGGGGTTTCGAACTTGAGACCTCCAACATGGAAGTCCTCAGTCCAAACCACTAGGCCACCCCAAAGGGTTACACATAAGTAAGTATATCTTTCGAGACATTCCGTACTTTTCACAAACAATAACAATATACCTGATGTAATTCCACAAGTGTCGTCTAAGTAGGGTGGTGTGTACACTAACCTTAACCCTACCTTGTGAAGGTAGAGAGGTTGGTTCCGATAGGCCCTCAATACAAATAAACCATTTCAAAGATGGTATAAGAAAGGAATATTGTTAGAATTGGAATAGATATATACAATCCTCTTTAGAATAGGAATAGTCATAGGAATAGGAATAGGAATAGTAAATAGTATCCTACTTGATAAAGAATTGTATTGTAGTGTTTATAAATAGGGTCTCTATAGAGAATGAAGACAGAGAACCGCTGGGTAAAGAAGTTTCAATATCTAGTACGATGGAGAAACCAACAGTTTATACACCACAGCACGTGGGCACATCGACAGCTGGAGAACTTTTGAATTGGGAGTCACGTGACCGCAGCTGGAAAGGGAAAGGGCAACTTCATGCAGTAGCAGGCCAACTAAGCGAGAGAAAAAATCAGGGCCCAAAAAAAGCTTTAGGCCCAACAAGGTTTAAACAAAAGAAAGCAGTCAAGAAGCCCAAAGACTAGACTTAGTAAGTGTTGAAATAATGGCAAATCTTTCTCAAACAAAGAGGCAGTTTAGATTCAAAAATCTGGACAACCTGGAGGTGGAAGAGAGAAATTTCATGCCTCACGAACAAGAGGAGACAATACAGGAGGAGGGGGAGAACGCAGTCAC
This sequence comes from Solanum tuberosum, assembly GCF_000226075.1. NCBI lineage: Eukaryota > Viridiplantae > Streptophyta > Magnoliopsida > Solanales > Solanaceae > Solanum > Solanum tuberosum. The sequence continues at coordinate 1,221,615 of NW_006238998.1, read as the reverse complement.
CGTAGCGAAAGCTACAAACATGGGAAAACAAATAATGGCTGTATCACAACTGAATGGGCAGAATGATAGCAATACGGAGATCACAGAGAATGCTGTACCGCTGATGATTCAGCTGCCATTAGAAGACAATTTTAATTCAAAAAGTCATCCACTTTGGATTAAGCAACACATACTCAAATTGAGCACTGAATTTGGGGTAGATTTTAGAGGATGTGAGGAGAAAGCAGAGGAGCTCTTTATGAAAATTGATAATAACAAGCAAGGGAACAAGGGGGGCAAGGGAGAAGTCACAACAAACAAAAAGAAAGGAGCAAACGAATTGAAAAGCCTGGAACTGGATACAAAGTTCATGAGCTTTGGCACTAGAAGTAGAGAGGGATGAACTGTGCTAGAAAGAGGGAAGTGATCAAAAATATTATGAAGAGCTGGAAGGCAGATGTAGTCTGTTTCCAAGAAACAAAGGTGGTAGGGGAAATTGAAAATATTGTGAAGGAAGTATGGGGGAATAAATGGGTGAATTATGCACAGTTAGAAGCCAGTGGAACCAGGGGAGGCATCGTTATTATGTGGGACAAAAGGGACTGGGAAGGAGAAATTAGCAGTGTAGGGATGTACTATGTCACCTGTAGCTTCACAGGGATATATCAAGATTTCAGCTGGCACCTCACAGGTGTCTATGCTCCAAATGATAGAGTAGAAAGGGAAGAGACTTGGTGGGAAATTGGTGCTGCCAGGGGGTTGATTGCAGGACCTTGGGTCCTATGTGAGGATTTCAACACTGTGAGGTACCCATCGGAGAAGAAAAATTGCAACAGAATCAACAAAGGAATGACAGATTTCTCAGATTTCATAGAAGACATGGAGTTAGTTGATCCTGAATTATCTGGGGGAAAATACACCTGGAAGAAAGGAAACAGACATACAACAGCAGCCAGACTTGACAGAATTTTGTTCTCGAAAGAATGGGAAGCAAATTTTAGAAATATAAGGCAGCACATACTTCACAGAGTGACATCAGATCACTCTCCCATAATGTTACAATGCGGTGCTTGGGAAAACACAAAGTCATACTTTAAATTTGAGAACTGGTGGTTGGACATCGAGGGTTTCAATGACAAAATTAAAGGATGGTGGAACTCCTTCAGTTTTATAGGGAAACCTGACTATGTCTTGGTTGCAAAGCTCAAAGCACTAAAAGAAAAGCTGAAAGAATGGAGCAAAACTGCACAAGGGAACTTGGGAACACAAAAACAAAATGTCTTGAAACAGCTAGCTGAATTAGAGGAGATACAGGAAAACAGAACCTTGAGGCCAGAAGAGATAACCTCTAAAACAGCATTAATCAGTGAGTTTGAAGACATAGCTAAAAGGGAGGAAATAGCTTGGAGGCAAAGATCTAGGGCAGTGTGGCTAGAGCAGGGGGATAGAAACACAAATTTCTTCCACAGAACTGCAAATGCACACAGGAGAATGAATACAATCTCAAACTGAAAGTGAGAGGAGAAAATTTGACTGAACCAAAGGAGATACAGAAGGAGATAGTAACTTATTATGAGGAACTATACTCTGAGCCAGAAGAATGGAGACCCTACCTGGAGATGAGAAACTGTCCTATGATTCATGAAGAAGAAAACAAATTACTCTTGGCACCTTTTTGAGCAGCAGGAAATTCTAGAGAGCATAAAAGCATTTGCAGGGGACAAAGCACCAGGGCCAGATGGTTACTCCATGGCTTTCTTCAGCCAATGTTGGCATCATTAAACCTGATCTGGTGGCTACAGTGCAGCAGTTTCATAAGGCAGAGAGGTTTGAGAAGAGTATTAATGCCACCTTTGTGGCTTTAATTCCTAAGAAAATGGGAGCTGAGGAACTGACAAATTTTAGACCTATTAGTCTAATAGGTGGAGTTTACAAGATCATTGCTAAATTGCTGGCAGAAAGGTTAAAGAAGGTGCTACACAGGCTTGTAGACAGCCAACAAATGGCATTCATAAAAGGTAGACAAATAATGGATGCAATGTTGATAGCAAATGAATGTGTTGAGTCTAGACAGAGAAGCAAGTGCCTTGGAATTCTATGCAAGCTTGATATACAGAAGGCCTATGATCATTTAAACTGGAATTTCTTACTACTTATGATGCAAAGGATGGGTTTTGGAGCCAAATGGATTAGATGGGTAAAATTCTGCATAAGCACAGTCAAGTTTTCTATGTTAGTTAATAGAACTCCTAGTGGTTTCTTTTCATCCCAAGGGGGACTGAGACAAGGTGACCCCCTGTCACCCTTTTTATTCATCTTAGCCATGGAAGGTTTGAGTAACCTAATTCACACAGCAAAGATGAAGGGCTGGGTAAGGGGCTTTAGGGTGGACAGCAGCGCACAAAATGGCTTGGAGATTACCCATCTGCAATATGCAAATGATACTCTTATTTTTTGTGAAGCAATGACAAAGCAAATGTTGATCCTAAGAGTAATATTCATCATCTTTGAAGCAGTCTCTGGATTACATATCAATTGGGGGAAGAGTTTCATTTATCCCATAAAAGAAGTGGCTCAGGTGGAGAGTCTGGCAGGGGTTTTGGGTGGTAGGGTAGGGGAACTACCAACCATATACCTAGGTATGCCATTGGGGGGAAAGAGCAAATCAATAGGGATCTGGAATGGAGTGATAGAAAAATGCGAAAAGAAGCTTACCAACTGGAAGAGCAAATATCTGTCTAGGGGAGGTAGATTAGCCATGGTTAATAGTGTGCTAGATGCAATACCTGCTTATATGATGTCTGTGTTCCCAGCACCAGACAATGTCATACAGAGGATAGATGCTTTGAGAAGAAGTTTTTTTTGGCAGGGAAATGAAGATAAAAAGAAGTTTCATCTAGTCAAATGGGAAGAGGTCATAAAAAATAAGAAAGAGGGGGACTGGGGATCAGGAACATGAAAAAACAAAACAAAAGCCTAATGTTAAAATGGCTTTGGAAGTTTATGACAGGAGAGAATATGCTATGGAGAGAGGTGATCAGGGCAAAATATGAAATGGAGAATAGGTGGATGACAAAGATGGTAACTACACCATATGGATGTGGTATCTGGAGATCAATAAGAAATCTTTGGCCTCTGTTTCTTTCTAGAATCAGATCGGGAGATGGAGAACAAAGTGGCCTTCCATGATACAATGGCACAATTTAGTAATCTGACTAGGGAAGAAGACAAGGTTGTGTGGAAGATTGGTAGCAAAGGGGTTTTCAGTGTCAAGTCAGCTTACAAAGATCTTAATCAATCAAATTCAAATGATAGGATGGAGCTATGGCCATGGCGGATGATATGGAGACCTAAAATCCCATACAAGGTAAACTGTTTCACATGGTTACTAGCAAAGGAAGCAGTGCTGACACAAGAGAATATAAAGAAGAGGAAGTTCCAACTATGCTCAAGATGCTATCTGTGTGAGGAACAGGAAGAGACAGTCAACCATCTCTTTTTGCATTGCAAATGGACAGATCAATTATGGAGAATATTCAGCAGCCTTAGAAAGATCACTTGGGTGAAACCAAGAAACATAGCACAACTCCTAAATTGTTGGATCAATATTGGCAATACTACAATTAAGGAGGAGAGATGGAGGATTGTCCCAGCATGTATATGGTGGACAGTATGGAAAGAAAGGAATCAAAGATGTTTTGAGGGCAAGAAGAACAATGTGCAGAATTTAATTTGTAAAATTTCAAGATGAATTGTATAGCTCTTTATTATTTTTGGTGTAAACAGAAAGTCTTAGTACAGGCAGAAGAACTTTTTGATGTTTTAGACTATTTGTGACAAAAAGCACAAATGGAGTAAGTCTAGTTTGTAATACTTTTGGAAGGGGGGCTACTTTGATGTAGTATACCTATGGATAAATAGAAGAAAAAGTTGTCATTCTCAAAAAAAAAAAATGTAGATACAACAATTCAATAATATTTTTTCCTATATTTCTCACATGGTATCAGAGCCTCTACGATCTTGGTAGAGAAGCAAAGATCTTCTATTGTCGGCAGGCAGCCATCACCCATATATGCCAACCGTTGGGTCACCGTGTATCTTTTCGTGACTACTTTCTTATATCTAATATGTGTAGCACCGTGTTATCTTTTCGATGACTACTTTTATCATATGTAATTTGTGTAGCATCATGCAATCTTTCCGGTGACTACTTTTTTCATATTTAATTTGTGTAGCACTATGCCATATTTCTGGTGACTACTTTTTTCATAATTAATTTGTATAGCACTATGACATCATTCTAGTGACTACTTTCTCATATCTTATTTGTGTAGCACTGTGCCATCATTTCGATGACTAGTTTCTCATATCTTATATGTGTAGCACCGTGCCATCCTTCCGATGACTACATTTTCATAATTAATTTGTGTAGCACTGTGCCATCTATCCTGTGACTACTTTTATTTAGATCTGATTTGCATAGCACCGTGCATCTCTGCAGACTACTTTTCATATTTAATTTGTGTAGTACCGTGGATTTTTTTGAACTGCTTTCTCATATTTGAGTTGCATAGCACCGTGTGTCTTTTTGATGACTCCACATATTTGTTTGGGTAGTTCCATTCGCCTTTCCGATGACTCCTCAAATCTGATTTGCTTAGGGTTGTGTCATCATTCCGACTCTACCCATATAATTTCTCCTTTTCAAAAGAGTCATGCCATTAATCCGACCCTACTCATATAATTCTCTTTCTTAGAAGGGTTGTGCCATCATTCCGTCTGTACCCATATAATTTTATTTCACAGATTGTGACATTCTAATCAGTTGGACGCTAAGAACATTTTTCTCCATGGTGATCTCAATGAAGAAGTTTATATGGAGCAAGGACCTGATTTTGTTGCTCAGGGAGAGTCTACTGCACTTATATGTCGATTGTTTAAGTCACTCTATGGTCCGGAACAGTTTTCTCAACGAACTTATCACTCTGTATTTTATCGACATTATACATCAAATCTAATTTATTTTTTTTGAGGAACTACATCTAATCTAGTATTTATTTCATGAGAAGGCCAAGCACATTGAGATTCACTAACATTATGCATCAAATCTAGTATTTCATGAGAAGAAGCACATTGAAATTGACGGTCAATTTTGTGAAGTCGGGTGATCAACCTGCAGATATACCACCAAGCTCCTCATCAGTCCTTGTATTAATCACATTTGTAACAAGCTGGGTACATGTGACTTATATGCACCAGCTTAAGGGGGGGTGTTAAAATTGAAATAGATATATACAATCCTATTTAGAATAGGAATAAGCATAGGAATGGAATAGGAATAGGAATAGTAAATAATATCCTACTTAGTAAAGGATTGTATTGTAGTGTTTATAAATAGGGTCTCTATGTAATAATGTAGATACAAAATTAAATAATATTTTTTTCCTATATTTCTCACAAATACTATAGTGAAAAAGCCATGATGAAAGTAGCAACAACAACAACATACCTAGTATAATCTCAGGCCTAGCTCGAGCGGCAAAAGGTGGAGGATTTGTGGCTTAGGTCACAGGTTCATGCCCCACACCATGCAAATCGAAGCCCGGTATTTAAGTGGAGAAGGGTAGAGGGGCGGACCCATTATCCACCGAGTTTAGAAGGCTGTGATTGGTCCAAAGGACAGGTCACAGACGGATTTCTCGGTTATTAAAAAAAAAAAAAAATCCCACAGTGAGGTTTGGGAAGGGTAGAGGGTACGCAGACCTTACTACTCAGGTAGAGAGATTGTTCCCAATAGACCCTCGGCTCAAAAAAAAAAGTCTAAAGTAGTCCAAAAAACAAAGCAACAAAAGTTCAAGAAATAGCAGATAGTAACAGGACAATAACTACAACAACATAATATGATAGTCAAAGGACAAGACAACAAATAATAACAGAAATCAAAGGACCAAAAACTACAAGAGCAATACTACAACTACTAGTATGGACAGATAACAAGACAACGCACTACTACGTACTAGCCCTCTACCCCAATTCGTGTCCTCCACAACCTCTTACCTGAGGCCATGTCCTTATTAAGCTAAAGCGGCATCATATCTTGTCTAATAACCTATCCCAAGTTGTCTTCAGTCTATCTCTACCTCTCATAAAACCATCCATAAGCATTGTCTGACAACTCCACACTAGGACATCTGTACATCTTCTTTTTAGATGCCTAAATCATTTCAGTCTCGTTTCTACATCTTGTCCTCCTCCGAAGCCACTCCACCTTGACCCAGATGTCCTCATTTGAAATCTTATCAGAGAGAGTAGTAACAACAAATAATATGATAACAAAGCAAAGGAAACAATAAATAAAGAAAAACTAAAGAATAAGATAATAGGAGAGTAATAATAATAATAATAATACTTAAGGAAAACTAGACAATGTTCAACTCTTTACTAACCTTCTACCCTGATCCTCGACCTCCATATCAAATTTTCTAGGGCCATGTCCTCAGTAAGCTGCATGTATGTCATTTCTTGTTTAATCACCTCTTTCAATACTTCTTCAGTCTACCTCTACCTCTTCACAAACCCACCATGGTCAACCTCTCACATCTCTTTACTAGGGCATTTATGCATCTCTTTACATGCTTGAACCATCTTACTCTTGCTTCTTTCATATTGTCAACCATAGCAGCCACTCTCACCTTGTCGCGAATATCTCTCCTAGTATGACCACACATCTATCTCAACATTTTCGTTTCTTCTACTTTCATCTTTGGGAAGTTTGAGTTCTTGACCGACCAACACTATACCACATAGCTAGTCTAACCACTTTATAAAACTAACCTTTACGTCGTGGTGGTACATTCTTATCACAATAGACACCGGATGTAAGCCTCCATTTCATCCACCTCACTCCAATACAATGTGTAACATCATCGTCAATCAAATTAGCTAAATCAAAATGTCATCTCCATGGTTCTTCCTGCACTAACTCTTCCCATTACAGCTCATCCCCTCTTCCTCTTCAAGTCTACTCTAGACGACCTCAACCAAACCCTCCACTAGCCAATCTAGTTGGTGTTACTGTTCATGATACATGCAAACAATGTTTGACGAGTGACTCATACTGCACTCATCAAATAAAATAGATCTTCCTATTGCTCTTAGAAAAAGCATTCAGACTACTCACAATATTTATCTTGTTTATAATTTCCTGTGTTATTACACTTTGTCGCCTTCATACCATGCCTTTATTATCAATTTATATACTATCAAAATACCAAAGACAATGGCAAGGCATGATGGCTCATCCAAGTTGGTGTCAGGCTATGATCAATGTAATGATAGTCTTAAAGATAATGGTACTTGGGAATAGTTCTTTTCCCACCGCACGAAGCAGTCGTTAGATGTTGAAATTTATATCAAAGTGGAGATTGATGGTTTCAAAGCTAAATGGGTAGAAACGGATCTACTCAAATTAACGGCCTTGATTATAATGACATTATTTCTACGATAATGAAGATTGTATATATTTGTCTACTTATTTCCATCGCAGTCATGTCTCTTTAGCTCCTTTATTAGTTTCACGGCGGCCTGGTTGAGGATGTCAACATGTAGCAACCTCAAAGTTTTTTACTCACAAGAAGTTTGAGTTTGTGTGTCGATTACATTAATCTTTGTATAGTCTTGAGTAATGGATTCATCGTAAACCTAATAGTAATTTCCAATAACGTAAATCAATAGTTCAAATTGCATTCAGAACAAAGTAATCTTTTACTTTGGTTAAGGGCCCTTTTTGTGAGAAAGTTGAGGGCCAAAGTCACTGAGTGGGTAAGTCGTCAATCCTTGGACTATGTAATGTACTTTATATGTTGGGTTATGGGCGAGCATTTTACCAAAGGTTTCTAAAAAAGTCCGTCGAAGGATTCCACGAAAATTTAAGGATTAGTCATTTGTGGTTGTTTAGCACTAATGATCAAGAGTTTGGCATGCTTCAAAGTAAAGTTGACCACTCTATTTTCTATAAACATTCTCATAATGGAAAAATCAGAGTAGCATACTCTTGATTGTTTACGCTCATGACATTGTCATAAAGGCAATGATGAAGGCATCACTCAACCTAAATAGTATCTAATTAGTCACTTCGAAACCAATCTCAAACCAAATATCTGATTAAATGAAGATACTTCCTAAGCATTGGCATTATTCAACACTAGGATTTTCATTTTAAGAGGTATGATTTGAACATAATGGAAAACACTAGCACATTAAATTGCAAACCTATTGATGCTCCTATGGAATCAAATGTTAAGTTCCATCCTAGCCAGTGGGAGCCCTAGAGGACCCTAATCATAATCGAAGATTAGTTGACAAGCTCAATTATATTACAATCATGACGAGACATCTCATTTTTTTATCAGTGTTATTAGCCAATTTCTCCAAGCTCCTTGTGGCAGTCATGAAATGCTTCAATTCACAATCTTAGGTATATCGAAGTTAACTTGGACAAGGCTTATTATATGAGGATAAGAGCATAACAAATACATTGGAAACTCCAATGCAAACTAAGCAGGATCTTCTTAAGATAGATTATCTACTAAAGGAAAACTATGTTTTAATTAGAGAAAATCGACATCTTGGAAAAGCAAAACACACGCAATAGTTGGATCAATCGCAAAGGCAGATTATCAAGCAATGATGTTGGCTACATGTGGCCTTATATGACTAAAGCAACTTTTTTAAGGATTTTGCACTAATGCAACTGATCTATGGCAATCAGGCTGCAATACACAATGTTTTAAGCTTAGTGTTTCGCCCCCAAGGCCTAGCTCAAGTGGCAAAAGGTGGAGGATTTGTGGCTTAGGTCACAGGTTCAAGCCTCACACCATGCAAAGCGAAGCCTGGTATTTAAGTGGAGAAGGGTAGAGGGGCGGGCCCATTATCCACCGAGTTTAGAAGGCTGTGATTAGTCCAAAGGGCAGGTCACAGACGGATTTCTCGGTTATCAAAAAAAAAAAAAGCTTAGTGTTTCATGAGAGAGCGAAGTAAATAGAAACATTTTGTCATTTCATCCGACAAAAGAGTTGGGGTACATTACTACAGGTTTTATCAACTTGAATGATCCAGTTGGCAAATATAGTTACAAAGTCAATCCACTGCTCCAGAATTGAGTATATTTGAGGAAAGTCAAGAGCATATAATGTGTATTCCCCAACTTGAGGGGGAGTATTAAGAATAAAGAAAATGTTAAACATTTAGAAGAGCCCATTCTTTGTAAAAATGGAAAAGGTTAAGAATTCTTATAAATTATAATTGTGTAACTACAAATAGGAAATACTTTCCTTTCCTTTTTAGGATTACATTTTGTTCCTCTTTAGGTGTAAACAATATTTGAACCACAACATGCTTGAGGGAATAATCAAGTAATTCATTTCAAACATCTCATTCTTTTTTCATTATTTACATTTAGCTTATTATCATATGGTGAAATGCAATGTGTATTTGCTTTTACTACAATCTAATGGGCACATTTTTTCAAGAAAACATTAAATACCTTCAAACATATAATTGATCTTCATAGGAGACATACAGACATTTATCTTCTTTTTCTATAAACTGATTCCCTCAACAAAATTGGTAAAGGCCTTGGCATCTTTGTTTTCCCCATATGCCTGGCAGTAAAGCACCAGAAACTAAATGTAAAAGATGGTCTCCTCTAAACACCAAAGAAGCATAAATAATCTCACTTGTAGGGCAGCTGCTTGAAATTAATTTGCATGATTGAAAGCAAGAATATTTAATCCATAACTAGAAATAATAAAATGTGAGAATATATAGTTAAGGATATGAGTGCCATTAAACATCTTGGTGAGAAAATTTCTAAGAGATAGATGCAATGCATTGGACCACTCCTGAGAAAAGTATACCCGAAACTGGGGTTCGGATTGAGGAGCTTTAACATATGGAATTGCTGCATGAAATGATTAGACGTCAAGAAAGTTTCATCATTTAATTTGAATAGATAAATAGAAGAGATAGATAGTACCGACCAAACCAGGATGCCCAATGTTGGTCTTTTTGCAGCAATTCAGTGCCATGTATGTCAAACAACTCTATGACTTTATCCTTTCTGCCAGCTTGTATGGCATGAATGATATAATAGCGTATAATAGAGATATCTAACTCAGATATGACAGAAATAAGATGTGTCTCGTGAGAAGAAAAGCAGTTGTTGAAAAAGCGAAGGAGTTGAATGAGGTTTTCAGCTTGGAATTTGGGGATATAAATGGAGAAAATTAAATCTAATATCTTATCAACTTGAAATCCTTTGCCAATATCAGTTCCCAACTCTTTGACAAAAGCCTGCAGAGTGTTTGTAAAGCCTCTGAATACTAGAAACTCCCTCACAAGCTCCTCCGCATACACCATATTCTCCATCTTCAGCTTATATGGATTATTAATTTTTTTAAAAATCTATGAACCTAGCTTCTCCACAAACTCGGCAGCACACATACAAGAGTTAATAACCCATCTTAACTATCCACAATTTATCAACTCAATACTTAAACTAGAGGATGTTCATGTTATATCCCCATCAAATATAACATTTCCTGTGTGAAAACCCCTGCTGCACAGTCTCTTTTCTTTTTTAGCAAAGAGATTTAAGACAGAAATTTTACCAGCTAACTAAGACGACAAGCAAAGAAAGCGACTCCACCTCGCCTGAGAGGAAAACTCCGAATCGACTAGAATGAAAAATTCAACTAAGCTTCCTGGTTTCGAAAAATTCAGGTCCAGAAGCCTTTTCTTTCGTTTTTTAGGCTAAAATTCCCCTTTAACAAAGTCAATGAGTAGGGTTTATATAGGCCTGAGATTATGAGAAAAATAGTGGCCCAAATCGATGTGGGAACCTGAAAATTTTGGAATCGTACTAATTCGAACGGAATTGAATGGAGGATCGTTTGATTCTTGAGTAGTACGAAGAAGCTGTGAGATTCGAGAATCTTCTTGTACAGAGAGGGTAACGGTTAGAGAGGACGACGCAGCTGCAAAGTCACTAGGTTCGGGTTGCTCTTGGGTTCATTCGTGTCTGGATTCGCTTGGCGAAGAAGAAGACACAGTATAATAATTATCTAACATTCAAAATAAACAACTCATTATAATACTAATTATTTAACTTAACTAATTTAAGAACAAGGAAAATACATATTTAACTCAAGAGCTATTTTTTGGGATAGTTTTTTTTTTCAAAATATAAATCTATATATTTTATAGGAAAAATGGCAAAATTGCCTTGAAAATAATTTTAAAAGTATTATTTGTTATTCGAAAACAATTATTTTAAATTATTTGAAATTTAAGAAGCTTGAAAATTAATCAAATTCTGGAGAGTCAAAATTGGGTGTCAATAAGTCCCATTTTTAAATATTGTGTCTCCTCATAAATGACCATATTCTTGAGGTTTATTTGGATGGAATTGCTAGAACTCAAGAGGCAAACGGAGAGTTCAAGAAGGAGATAAATCGAGATATTGCTCTTGTGAATAAAGTAGACGATGTGTTGAAGAATGAATATAGTGTGTCATTAGTGTGGTAGATCGAAAAAAATTAGGGAATAGTTCAGCATAAAGATGAATCTTGGATTCTCATGAATCATTAGGATGATGACGCTTATTTCTTACTATAGATGACGATTTTACTATCTAATCTCTAGAGCTTATCGCATAATTATTACATTTTATCACATATGGATTATTAGGGACTAATAATGAGCAATCATAATATAGTCCTCTATCATGTAATGGATATACCATTTCCTGTATAAAAAATATTAATTTTAAGTCACTATATGAAATATCAATATTTATAGATTTCTCAATACATATGTATGTAAAATGATATACGATGTGGTATAAAGTTAGTGTTTAGTATAACATAAAAATGATGCACATCAATATTTGATTAACTATGTACCGCAATATTTCTTAGCACAAAATTTATTGACTAATATATCAATCCCTAATTACAAAATTTTAATTATTCTACAATTATAAGAAATATGAAACTCTATGCATTCACCGACTTATAAATTATATTAAATGGTGTACATTGTGGTTTGTAGGTGGTGTGGCAACTATTGTTCAACCCCAAAAGGATGAATTACATCAACATTTGATCAATTATTCACTACAGTTATTCTTAGCACAAATGTTATTCACAAATATATCAATAAGTACAAAAAATTATTTTGTCTACAATTATTTGAAATACCAAATTTTATATACTCACTAATTTATATTTACATAATAAAATGGTGTAATTTGTGATTTATAGTTGGTGTACATAAACATCTGTTCAACCCAATTCGTGTCGATACTAATCTAGTACTTTTCATTGCAGCATCAACATAATGAATAACAGAAAATATTATAGAATATTTTTCATAGTTTTAAAAAAACAATTCTCATATTTAAAGACTATTAGCACCATTATAAACTCCGATATTTCATTTTTTTTGTTGCAAGAAGTTTCAAAACTGTCGATAAGTTGTATAAAATAATAATAATAATAATAACAACAACAACAACAATATTCTCATATTACTCAATATCCAGATGGCAAAATTTGTATTCAGTTTGATGAAAAGAGTGTCCCTTATAATAGACATTCATTTTCTGATAGAAGATTGTTTGCATTCAGCATATCTCGCCGATTGAGCCAACTTATGGTCCAGCTCGTAATCGTGCTGCTTCATTGCACACTTTACCTTCTGTGATATCTACTGATAATAAGATTAAAATTGATCCTCGATTAAATATAGTTCGAGCCAATGATAAATCATCTAATATTTCTGATAAAGATATTCCTTCTGCATTCGAAATGGATTTTAACCCTAATGATACTTAATGATGGACGTACACCAAATTGATTTTAGCCCAGGTTCACTGGTAAGAAAGTATGTTCAAAATGAATTTTCTAGTGATAAATGGAACCGGTTTAAAACTTGGTTTTTTTACACTTATAGTGTTGATGACCTAAATAATATTTCTCAAGAATTTTATGAAACTTATGCTTTACATAATCATATTATGTACTTTGTACCTTGGTTTATAACCACCTATTTACCTTTATTCATCAACGTCCTTGAACGATCATATAAAGATGAATCTGGTAATATTGTCAAAGCTATTTATCCACCTCAGGCATCTTTTATTTTACCAAATAATATTGGTATTACTTTTACTGCCTTTCAAAATTTTGTTGAAGAAGATGTTGCGGCAGTAAGCATCAATGAGATTAATAATTTGATTTCTCAAAATAATTATTTGGGATTTTATGTTAAAGTTTTGGGTGGACATATTAGTTCTCTTGATAAAAAAATTAGATGAACAAACTGCATTGATAATTCAAATAAAAAAGGATTTGAAAACTTTTGAGAAAGCTTCTACCTCAAAACAGCACTCAGAACTTTCTACTCATGTGCAACGACCCCCTGAGATTCAGGATTTTGTATTTAAACCTCTTTATGATTTAGAAGAACTTGATAAAAAGTTTTCTGAATTCAGTGCTAAACCAATGGATTTGTCAGAAAATTTGCGGATGAAATAGAACAAGCTTTTGATTTTAAAGAGCATGTTGCATTAGAGTTTAATAAACTGTGTGGTTATCCGAAAAAGAATAGTGGTAATACTACTCAGTTTGCTCATAAACCCAGCATGCAAACTTATTATTATTCCAGACCAACTCCTCAAGATGTGTTAATAGAGGAACGAGATTGGAATCAGACTAATACCTCTTATAGTGGGTTCGAAATACATGAATGGAATCTTGATGGGTTGACTAATAAACAGTTGACTATTCTTGTTCATAGAATGTTGATGAATGCTACTATCTATAAGAATGTAAAAATTACAGATAGAAATATTTGAAAAATGATAATTGCAGGTTTTACTGGCCAACTCCGAGGCTGGTGGGATAATTATATGAGCTTTGAAGCGAAAGCGGCTGTGGTAAATGCTACTGCAGATAACGAACGTGTTGATAACCTAGGCATGGCTTTAGTAACAAATAGAGAAGATGAAGTTTATACTCTCGTCTTCACTATTTTAGAACATTTCAATGGTAGATTTACTAATCAGTACGAGACTGTTCGCATCCTGTTAAACGGTCTACGTTATAGACACTTGGGAGAATTTCGATGGTAGAAAGATACTTATATCAGTCGGGTGATGGAACTACCCGAAAACGGTCTTGGGCATTGGAAGAATAAGTTTATAGACGGCCTTCCCTCTTTATTTGCTGAAAGAGTTAGAAAAACTATTAGGAATCCTCAAGGTGAGATTCCCTACGACACTTACACTTATGGTAAGCTGATAAGAGTTTGTACTCAAGAAGGTATAAACTTGTGTAATGAATTACAGTTATCTCGACAGCTTAAGATGGATAAGCTTAGAGAAATCTCAGCTAGGAGACTTCTGTGTTCAGTTTGGATTACCCAGTACTTCTGCTAATAGCCAGACGAAGAAAAATAGAGAATCCAATCCTGATAAACATTATTAGAGAAAAAGATCTAGACGTAGGTCTAAAGAGGAACGGGAAGAGTGAAAAGCTCATCAAAAATTTAATAGATTTACAAAGAATAGGTCTAGGCGAGAACTCGCTAAGATCAAGTGCTACAAGTGTGGCAATTTTGGACATATAGCACCCAATTGTAAAATTGAAAAGCTAAAAACTTTAGAACTAGATGAAGAAGTTCACGATAAGATCTATAGTTTCTTGTACACCTCTGATTCTGAGTCCGATTATGATTCTGAAACAGGTTCCGAAGAAGAGATTGATTTACTTGAGTACTCTGATAATAATCAGCAGGTTAATATGAACGCATGCATATGCCGAGGTGATATTTGCTCTTGCGAAAATGATGAATTTTATAAATTACAATCTCAATTTGAAAATTTGAACATTAATACTATTACTTCTGATAATGTGATTGAACTTCTGAAAGAAGTTTCTGATAATAATCTGCGTGAAAAAGTTATTCAATTGGCTGTTAATAACAGTGCTAGCTCATCAAAAACTATTGAAAAACTTAAAAATGATTTTGAATTTGAGTATTCTGCACCATACTCTTTGTTTGAAGTTAATAATAGACTTAATAAACAACCTATTTCTACACGCGATTCTTCGTTTGATGATCTGAAAGGAGAAGTCAAAAAATTGAAAGACGAGATTAAATCTCTTAAACAAAATCAAATGATATGTGATCATCGTATTACTAAAATTGAAACTGTTCACAACGAAGGGAAAAATGTTGCTGAAGAAAATACTCTTGCAAAACCTTTTAACCTTGATCCCAGGCAAGGTTTGTTTTTGGGAATGATGCAAATTGTTACTGTCATACCCCAAACTCGAGGGGAGCAACTGGCACCTAATGCCAAAACTCAGGCCCAAGCCGACCCTGCTGAACCATTTGCTACTAGCGCATGGCAGCCACACACAATCAAGAAAACAAACAAATATATCTCGGCTTAAAACTAAGTCCTCGACCGGCAAGGCCCCTGTCAACGGATATATAAAAGAAACAGCTACTCCCAGGAGATCATATAAATAAATAGTCAACCAGCACAAAGGTCTTAATTGGGCCGTTGAGGCCACCATGATATCTATACCAAAACTAAAAGCAGGTATATATCATTACAATATATCAAACAGCTCACAAGCTTCAACAAACCAACAACATAGGCCAGTATGGCCATAACGTAGCTATACACCTCACACATTAGTCTGCAAGCCTCTAAGAGTAGTAAAGATTAGTGAGACAGGGCCATAGCCTACCCATAAAGATATAATCAACAAAAGGTAAAAAAAACCTCCCAATTCTGGCAGCTCCGAAGGAAAGGGCTAGCCAATCGGATAAAAGTCAATCCTGCTACTGAGGAGGTCTACTCGGTCGTCTGTCAGGACCTACATGCATAAATGCAGTGCCCCCAAGGCAATGGGGAGTCAGTACAAAATAATGTACAGAGTATGAAAGGCAATAGACTATGAGGAGGTATCCTGATATACAGGAATAATCTGATAAATAAATCAAGGATAAGATAAGTGTATTGACCTGCTCCTACATCTAAACTTATCAAAAATAATAAAACAACAACCTACCCACACCCCCATAAGCTCGACAGGTACAAACAACACACAAGACCACCTACTCAGGCCCCCATAAGCCCGGAAGGTGCCAATCAGCCTATATACCCCTATCGGTAGTCTCCTAGCCCCATAGGCAGTCACATAGCCTTCTTAGGCATTAATATAACCCCGTAGTAAACACATAGCTCTCTTAGGCATCAACATAGCTTATAGAAAATCAACAAAAGGTAAAAAAAACCTCCCAATTCTGGCAGCTCCGAAGGAAAGGGCTAGCCAATCGAATAAAAGTCAATCCTGCTACTGAGGAGGTCTACTCGGTCGTCTGTCAGGACCTACATGCATAAATGCAGTGCCCCCAAGGCAATGGGGAGTCAGTACAAAATAATGTACAGAGTATAAAAG
>NW_006238998.1:1203188-1203336 GCF_000226075.1 Solanum tuberosum | reverse complement strand
AGAAATCGTCAAAAACTAACCTTCATCATGCTAGAACTCCATAGGAACTCTCTCTTAAGATTTATCTCTTGTTTGGAACTGAAATGGATTGTTTTCATGGCTTAAAACGTTAAATAATCCGACATACCATATTTTTGACCCGACCCGG
>NW_006238998.1:1197455-1202594 GCF_000226075.1 Solanum tuberosum | reverse complement strand
GACAACAACCATAATAATAAGCAACAATATAAAAAAATTTCAGATAGGTATCTTACCTCACTACACCAATATAAACTGATATGCCATCACCCTTGGATATGAAACAAGTGAGGATATTTGGACCTCATGCCATCCTCAGCTTCTCATGTCACCTCTTCTCTATTCTTGTTTCTCCACAATACTTTAACCGAAGCCACCTCTTTGGCAACTGGAGTTTCCTCGTAGGACAACTCCTCTATGATCTGAACATCCTCAACTGGTATAACCCGAGAAGGGTCTCCTATGCACTTCCGTAGCATAGATACATGGAAAACTGGATGCATAGATTCTAGCCCCGAAGGCAATTCTAACTCATAAGCCACTCGTCCTACCCTCCGAAGGATTCGGTATGGCCCAATAAATCTTGGACTAAGCTTGACTTTTTTGCCAAATCTCATAACCCACTTTGTAGGCGAGACTTTTAAGAATACCCAGTCATCGACGCAAAACTCTAAGTCCCTTCGTCGCACATCTGAGTATGACTTCTGTCGGCTTTGACCTGTTAGCAACCTCTCCTAAATGAGCTTAACCTGCTCCAGTGTCTGCTGTACTAAGTCGGGTCCAATCAACCCTGACTCACCTACCTCGAACCATCCAATAGGGGATCTACATTTTTGCCCATACAAAGCCTCATAAGGTGCCATCCCGATGCTGGAATGATAACTATTATTGTATGGGAACTCAATAAGAGGCAGGTGGTCATCCCAACTTACCTTGAAATATAGAGTGCACGCCCATAACATATCCTTGAATGTCAAAATTGTGTGCTCAACCTGGCCATCTGTTTGAGGGGTGAAAGGTTGTACTAAGATTAACCTGTGTTCCCAATCCTTTCTGGAAGGACTTCTAGAAGTTGGCGGTGAATTATGCTCCTCTATCAGAGATAATAGATACTGGGACACTGTGTAGCCTAACAATCTCCCTAATATAGAGCCATGCATAGTCTTCGGCCGTAAAAGTAGCCCTGACTGGTAAGAAGTGGGCTGATTTTGTTAGTCTATCAACAATTACCCAAATAGAGTCAAACTTGAGACGCGATCGAGGTAACCCTGTAATAAAATCCATATTAATTGCTTCCCACTTCCACAAAGGAATGGCTATCTCCTGAACTAGCCCAACAGGCTTTTGGTGCTTAACCTTCACCTGTTGGCAGTTAAGACACCGTGCCACAAACTCAGCAAAGTCCTTCTTCATCACGTGCCACCAATAGATCTCCTTAATATCATGGTACATCTTCGTCAAACCAGGGTGAATAGAATAACGGGAATGATGTGCCTCTTCCATAATCCTATGCGGAAGCCCTGCAACAATTGGAACACACAATCGACCACTATATCTAAGGACTCAATTTCCAGCTATATCAAATGCTACAGTCTGTTGATTTTGAGCCTTGGCTCTGAGCTGCTCTAAGCTAGGATCCTCTTGTTGCCGTGATTTTACTTCTACAACTAGAGATGATACGGTTGTGTCCTAAATTGTTACCCCACTATCTTCTGCCTCTAACAATTTGACTCCCAAGCTAGCTAACTGATGAAGCTCTCGCGCTAGCCACACTTATCAACACCTAAATATGATAAACTACCCCATAGACCTTCGACTGAGGGCATCAACTACCACATTCGCCTTTCCTGGATGATATAAAATGTACACGTCGTAATCTTTTAGTAATTCAAGCCATCGACGTTGTCGCAGATTTAACTCTTTTTGTCTAAAGATATATTGAAGGCTTTTATGATCTGTGAAGATGTCAACATGAACGCCATACAAATAGTGTCTCCAGATCTTTAGCGTATGCACAACTGCAGCCAACTCTAAATCGTGGGTCGGATAGTTCTTCTCATGCTTTCTCAATTGCCTTGAATCATATGCGATAACCTTACTATGTTGCATTAGAACACATCCCAACCCAACACCAGAAGCATCACAATACACTGCATAGCCTTCTATACCGTCTGGCAATGCAAGAACTGGTGCTGATGTCAACCTGTCCTTCAGCTCCTGGAAACTATGCTCGAAAGCCTCAGTCCACTGGAACTTAACTGCTTTTTGAGTCAGCTTCGTTATTGGAGCTGAAATTGAAGAAAACCCCTCTACAAACCTTCTGTAGTACTCAGCCTAACCCTAAGAACTACGAACCTCAGTCGGAGTCATGGGTCTGGGCCAAGTCTTTACGGCCTCAATCTTTTGTGTATCAACCGCAATGCCTGCATCTGATACAATATGGCCTAAGAAAGCTACAGAGTATAACCAGAACTCACACTTAGAAAACTTTGCATAAAGTTCTCGGTCTCAAAGAACCTGAAGGACTGCTCGCAGATGATTTTCATGCTCATCTTTCGAACGTGAATACACCAAAATATCATCAATAAATACAATCACAAACAAGTCTAGATACAGCCTAAATATACTATTCATCAGGTCCATGAACATTGCTGGGGCATTAATTAATCCAAAAGACATTATTACCAAGAACTTAAAGTGTCCATATCTAGTTCTAAAAGCTGTCTTTGGAACGTCTTTCTCCCGAACTCGTATCTAGTGGTACCATGATCTTAAATCAATCTTTGAGAAGCACTCAACACCTTGTAACTGATCAAACAAGTCATCGATCCTCGGAAAGGTATACTTATTCTTTATAGTCGCCTTATTCAGCTGTCGATAATCGATACACATTCTTAGTGAGCCATCTTTCTTCCTCACTAATAACACTGGTGCACCCTATGACGAAGCACTAGGTCTAATAAAGCCTTTATCCAGCAAGTCTTTCAGCTGATCCTTCAACTCCTTTTAGCTCAGCAGGAGCCATTCTATAAGGAGGGATATATATGGGTTGTGTACTTGGTAGCATATCGATAGCAACATCAATTTCCCGTTCTGGAGGGATACCAGGGAGCTCGTCTGGAAATACATATAGAAACTCATTAACTACCGGAATAGACTGAAGAGTTGGTGGTTCTGCATCTATATCATGAACGTGAACAAGATGATAAATACAACCCTTGGTAATCATCCTCCTCACCTTAAGATAGGAAATAAACTTACCTTTCGGCGTTGCTGTATCACCTTTCCATTCCCGAACTGCCTCTCTTGGAAAGTGGAATCTAACAATCTTTGTCCAGTACTCAACATTAGCATAACAAGACGTTAACCATTCCATACCCATAATAACGTCAAAATCAACCATCTCTAACTCTACGAGATATACAAAGGTCTGACGGTCGATAATTTCTACCGTGCAACCTCGATAGACTCTACCTGGAAACAATAGACTCACCAACTGGTGTAGATACAATAAAGGGTCGATCTAATGACACTGCTACAATACATAACTTCCCCGCAATAAAATGGAGTAACATAAGACAGAGTAGATCCAGGATCTATCAAAAGAATAAACATAATGGGAGCAAACAATCAATGTACTGTCACAACATCTGGTGATGACTCTGAGTCCTGTCGGCCAGTTAATGAAAACGTACGGTTCTGTCCACTACCAGAACTAGATGCTCCCTCCCTGCTTCCGCCTCTACCTCTAAGTGCTGAAGTCTGGGGTCCACACCCTGTAGACTGTGTTGTTGAGGAGGAACCTACTGCTGACCTGGTCGACTGACCTATACCACCCTGACCTATGGTAAGGCAGTTTCTCCACTCATGCCCCTCCTGTCCACAAGAATAACAACCTGTAGAATCTTGTCTACACCTCCCGAAATGCATCCTACCGCATGTAGCGCACCGCTGTGGGGCTGTCCTAGCCTGGCCTGAACCCCTCTGTTGTTGCGAGCTTGATGCTTGTGAACCCTCACCTGGGCCTGACTGTTCCTAACGATCAAATCTACTACCCTGGAACTGTTGTGGTGGAGGTCTATGTGGCCTAATAGAATATCGGGGTCTGGGACCACCCTGAAAATTTCCTGTGAACCAGCGGGACTAGCCCTCTTTTGTCTTTCTCTCTCGACCCTCTCACTCATATACTGTAAATGTCGACGATCCTCTATACCTTGTGCAAATGTCTGAATTCGCGAGATATCCATATTATCATTTAGTGCAGCGGTAGAACAAGCATCGATATAGTGTAAGTCGAGCCCTCCCACAAATCTACGCACCCTATCATGCATCGTATCAACAAATGCTGGTGCATATCTAGCCAATGAATCAAATCTCAGCCCATACTCTCGGACACTCATACTGCCCTGTCGGAGGTTCAAAAACTAGTCCACCCGGCCATCCCTAATCTCTCGAGGCAAATAGTGATCTATGAAAGCTTCTGTAAAGCTATCCCAAGTGGGTAGAGATGCATCTTTCCCTAGATCTCTCCCAACTCTCGTACCACAATACTGCAACATCGCTCAATCGAAATGCTGCTAACTCAACTGACTCAGTTGCTGAGGCATGCACGACTCTAAAGATCCTATGAAGATGATCAATAAATTGTTGAGGGTCTTCTCTGCGATCTGTCCCTGTAAACTGTGGAGGATTCAAGGCAAGAAATTCACGAACTCTCGAACTTCCGGGCCCTTCAAAAGGTCTGGCAACGTCTGGCGCAATTGGTTGGCACTGTGCAGCTACTAACTGTGCTAACATACATACTGCACTTTTGAAATCCTGATCAGATGGAATAAGATGAACTAGAGGTGGTATTGCCGGTGGAGCCAGAAGTCCTGTAGCCCTCAGAGGCTCCTGAGGCGGTGGAGAAGCTACAGGGGGCTAAGAAGATGTCTCCCCCTGGGCCTCACAATAGGCTACCTACACCTGTGGTACCTTTCCGGTACCCTCGCTTGCAGTTATATCTAGCCCCTAGCTAGTTGTGGTCTGTCTAGTGTTAGTCATCTCTATCTACCGATAAGGGAGGATTATATCAACTCGAGCACCCAACAATAAATATCAATTGTAAGCCAGAAACCTCAACCCTAAAGACACCACTCTATAGCACGAGGTGGGCAAAAAAAGGATAGTCATTCTAACATGCGCGGTATCTTCTTGCTTATCAGATGTGGTGCACAACACATTTATAAAAAAGCCTCTACTAGACATGGCTTGCAGACTCCCTAGGATACGACATTGCACTAATACCAAGTTTGTCACGCCCCAAACTCGAGGGGAGCA
>NW_006238998.1:1183306-1197188 GCF_000226075.1 Solanum tuberosum | reverse complement strand
CACGGGGGTAATGTTTAATGGTAGAAATCGTCAAAAACTAACCTTTATCATGCTAGAACTCCATAGGAACACTCTCTTAAGATTTATCTCTGGTTTGGAACTGAAATGGATTGTTTTCATGGCTTAAAACGTTAAATAAGTCGACATACCATATTTTTGACCCGACCTGGATTTTTCCCCGGATTTTTCCCCGGCAGTCCCTAGTAAAACCCTCATAACTTTTTGCTCTGATGTCGGTTTGATATGGAGTTTTATGTGTTGCAAACTAGACTCGTATGCCTTCAATTTTATGGGTGATAGGCCTTCTAGCTCTTTATATATTGGGAGAAAACATCCAAGATATTTGACCCAAATTTTAGATAAATCTTTAAAAAGGAACTTACGATAACTTTCGCCAACTTTTATTTTGCCACTTTACTTCAAAACTTGAGAGACAACCCTTGAATATTTAAAATATGACATACCACATCATTTTTAATTTATTACTCACCCTCCTTGTCTTTCCACGAAGATTCGAGTTAATTTAGACGTTTTGGAAAGTCGGGGTGTTACAATTACTGCTCATAAATTGTATGTGAAATGCACCATATTAATTGATAATACTTTTTCTATAACTGATATTGCTATGATTAATAGTGGAGCATATGTTAGTTGTATTCAAGAAGGCCTCGTGCCTACTAAATATTTTGAGAAAACAACTTACATGGTTAAATCTGCGTTTGGACATGCTTTAGATCTAAAGTATAAATTGCCTAATATGCGTATTTTCCAAAATAAAGTTTGTATCCCACATTTCTTTTTCTTGGTAAAAAATCAGTTATACCCTCCAATTATACTTGGAACTCTTTTTATAAATGCTATTTACCCTTTTACCAGCATAATGGCTAATGGTTTTTCTACTACTTACAAAGACCAAGATATTAGTTATACTTTTATCACTGACCCTATTTCTCATGATATTAATGTTTTACTTAATATGAAACAAAAGCATGTTGATTCTTTGCAACTTGAAATATTTAGCATGAATATATTTGATACTTTGAAATTAACCAAAGTACAAGAAAAGATTAAATTGATATCTGAACAGATAGCCATTGATATTTGTGTTGATCATCCTAGTGCTTTTTGGAATCGAAAAAAGCATATCGTCACTCTTCCATATGAAGATAACTTCTCTGAGGATGATATTCCTACGAAATCTCGCCCTTGTCAGATGAACGCCGAATTGGTTGAATTCTGCAAGAGAGAAATTGATAATTTATTACAAAAGGGTTTGATAAAACCTTCCAAATCTCCTTGGTCTTGCACTGGAATTTATGTCAATAATGCAGCTGAAAAAGAACGTGATGTCCCCAGGTTGGTAATAAATTATAAGCCTTTAAATAAACATTTAAAATAGATTAGGTATCCTATTCCAAATAAAAAGGATTTATTGTTAAGATTATATGACGCTAATATATTTTCAAAGTTTGATTTAAAATCAGGATATTGGTAGATAAAAATATTCAAAGAGTATTCTTATAGAACAACTTTCAACGTCCCGTTTGGACAATACGAATGGAATGTTATGCCATTTGGTTTGAAAAACACTCCTTTTGAATTTCATAAAATTATTAATGATATTTTCAACCCATATTTGGACTTCATCATTGTCTATATTGATGATATTTTGGTTTATTCAAAAACTCTTGAAATGCATATGAAACATTTGGACATTTTTAAGAAAATTGTTATACAAAACGGTTTGGTGATTTCTAAACCAAA
This sequence comes from Solanum tuberosum, assembly GCF_000226075.1. Lineage (NCBI taxonomy): Eukaryota > Viridiplantae > Streptophyta > Magnoliopsida > Solanales > Solanaceae > Solanum > Solanum tuberosum. The sequence goes on along the minus strand of NW_006238998.1, from coordinate 1,195,424 downwards.
AATGAGTTTATTTCAAACTAACGTCCAATTTTTAGGACATCTTATTTGTCAGGAGACGGTAACCCCCATTCAGCGATCAATTGATTTTGCCTCAAAATTTTCTGATGTTATCACAGATAAGACGCCACTGCAAAGATTCTCGGGAAGTTTAAATTATATTTCTCCCTTTTATAAAAATTATCTCGTGATTTAGCCCTGTTATATGATAGGCCCAAAAAGGATCATAAAAAACCTTGGACTGATAGTTTCACCAACTTAGTAAGCAATATTAAACTTCGTGATAAATCATTGACTTGTCTAACTCTTGCTAACCGGGCTTGGCAGAAGATTGTAGAGACAGATGTGTCGAGCATTGGCTAGGAGGAATATTGAAACAAATCAATTCTCATGATAAAAATGAATATATGATTCAATTTCATTCCGAAAAATAGAGTGATGCTCAGAAAAATATGCTACGGTAGCACATGAAATGTTATCTATCGTTAAATACGTATTAAAATTTCAAGATGACTTATACAATCAAAAGTTTTTAATAAAAACAAATGCACAATCGGTAAAATATATGTTTGATAAAGATTTCAAACATTATGCATCAAAACTGCTATTCGCCAGGTGGCAGGCACAGTTAGCCCCATTCGACTACGAAATTCATTATAAAAAGGGGAGTGATAAGTCTCTTTCAGATTTCTTATCCAGAGAATATCTATCTCCTTCACAATGAGCTTTCTATCTCCTTTCTTTACCGATAAAACATTGGTTACAATATTAAAGGTGGTTCCCCTTAATCGCGATGTACATGAACTCATTCTATGGAAAATCATCGATCAAATGGTGATGGATATTTTCAGTATTCATAATATTGAAGAAGTCATCAATTTTGACGACGAGAATTATTATTACCAGAATTATTATGATTCTTATGATCTCCTGATGATTAAAACAAAATGTTTTGTTTGTAGAATGGACCCTCCTTGGGTGACCAAGGGTCGAGGCAAGGGAAATAACCCATGCGAACGGGGAAGATCATCCCCCGGATCATCGTCAGAATCGTCATATGGATCCTCGTCGCACTCCATGATTCTACAGCAAGGAGGCATGAGCTTGATAAACTCAAAAATATCTCAGTATACGGCATCATCATACATACACCTGGAAGATATTTCGGAAAATAGCCCATTATACTTGGAACTACAGGCATATTTATCACAATAGCAAAATTATACTTTTTGCCTCTATCGCTAAAGACGATGTTGATGATATCAAATCGTACGAACAGGTAGCAAGGAAAGAAATGATATTTATTTTAGAGAACTCGGAAATTTAGGGAAAAGACGAACCATGGAAAATATTCCAGCGCTATTTGATTAACGGATTATTTTTCCAGGGTGAGTCATACAAAACCCGCTCTTACTATGAGACCATTTTGATAAGCACTGGTAGTGTTGAATTTCAGCACTTCTCAGGATACAATACCAGCGAGAACGTTTATAACTTCTCCAAAATGATTGTTAAGAAGATTATTTCGATTGAAGATTTGGGTATTTCCTCAATGAAAGAAAGGCAGATCAGCCTGAATAAGGTTCCCACTTGTTTTACATATTGGGATTATATTAATGCCTTTAGTAAAGTCCTTTATTATAATAATGAGAGGCACAAGCATACTTGGTTTATTAAGATTTGTGCAAAGATCTTTGCTCAACCACTCCCTAATTGGATCTTGAACTGGTTGTCATACCACGGTCCGACAACAAAGATTTTGCCTGACCCCTTTCTAAAGTTATACAAAGAATGGGTTAAGGTTTCACCAAACCTTAGTAATTTATACCACGCAGATCATATCTGCTATATGGAACAAATTGACAAAATATACTTCTTCATAGAATTCTCTATTCCCTAGATTCATAAATGGACCCCGAAAGTCGGTTTTGCTGAGGAACAAATTCCTTATCTATATTGAATTTATTATAATAACTTCTGGGACAAACTGATGAAGAAAGATCTCAAGGCAAAGTCCTTATAAAGACAAGAACTTCTAGACCTTATTACCCAGACAATTCATGAATATGGTACGGCTCCTCCAAAGGAGATAATTGTTGATAGCTCTGTTAGGCATATGGCCAGAATAATTTCCAATTTAGATGGAAATAAAGAAGAATTAATTAATAATTACTTAGACAAAGTCTGAAGGAATCTGCTACTTAATATCACTCACTATGAAAAATCTGACACTTCTATGAGGAGTAAAACGAGTGATGACACTCGAGATGATACTAAAGAAGCTCAACCATTTGAGCCAAAAGAACCAACTTTAAGGAGATACGCTGAAGGAGGCTGAAGATTTCCTATTTGGATTAACAAAGAAAGGCACGATGTGAAGATTATCTTGAACAGTAAAAGGCACTATCAACAGTAGAAACACTGTTGATCAACAGTTGAAACACTGTTACTGGGACCCAGATAAGGACCCTCTACTGTACGGAGATTCTTTTTTCTTGTCTATAAATTAGTTTGCTTTCTTTGAGTGAAGGGCAGGTTCATAAAACCCTCTCTCTCTTTTATCTCTCTTGTAAAGATCCTCTCTTGTAATCTGTAAGCTTGCCGGATACTTACCGGAGTTGTTAATAAAGTGTTTAGTTCTTATACTGGCCTTGGTATTGGCCACAATGTACTTCTTATTCTTCCTTTCTTTTATTTTCTCGCTTCTTCGACCTGAGTCGTGACTATGTCCGGCTAAAAATATTATATAAACTATATAAAAATTTGTATATATTTCAATTCGGATTTTATCCTTGAATTTGGATGTTAACAAGCTAGATTGAAGATGACGGCGGGGATCCTATTCCAATCGAGTACTTTTAGTACTAGTATCTCCTAGATCCATGATCAAGAGACTATATCTATGCCGTAAACTTCACATCAATCTCATATTTACCATGAAAGTTCCTAGGCTTTGATATCAACTGACAAGATCTCTGATGACGAGCGGTAATTCACGCGGTCATCTTGGCACAATAATAATAATAATAATAATAACAACAATTATTTATGATTATGATTGGTTTGATAAACTATCTTCTAAACAATTAATTAAAACGACTGAGCATTCTCTTGCTTTGAATTCGTCTGAACAGACTATTCGTTTGCTGAATGAGCGTGATGTTAATTTCTATAAAAATCAATATAATTATTTGCATATTGGTATGGTGCAAATTGCTTTCAAACCTTGAACCCTTAAAGGGTTGCCTGAGACTTTTTTAGCTGCTCTTCGCGATGCTAGAAATTTAAATTTCTGACAGTCTCTTATGGGTTCGATAGAATCTACAGTGGCCTATGGTCCAGTTTATTTTAATACTCAGCCTAATTTGCAGTTGTCTCTTACTAATGCGAATATTCTTGATGCCTTAACATTAATGTTAAAACGCATGTTTATAATTATGTGCCTGGTTCAGAACTCATTTGTTTGTCTTATAGAATTTATTTTAAATTATTATCTACTCTTAATCCTAGATGTAGATTATATGATATTTCCAATCAAACTATTTTGGTGGAAACCAATTTTGCAAGGTCCAAGGTCACTACTAGAAGACCTATTAAGTGGGAATAAATAGATTTCCCAACTTCATGGACTCTAAATTCGGTTATATCCCAAAATCAGTTATCAAATGTTGTTACTAATTCTAATTTTTCTCATATTTCTCAAAATCCCGATGGAAGGATTAGTATTCAGTTTGCTGATAATAGCTATGCGCCTCATAGGCAGTCTTTTACTAACAACAAGTTAATGTCTTTTGTGAATCACAGTTTTAATAGACATTCTCTATGAAGTCGTAGACTTATGCCTACTGTCCATCATATTTCTCCTATTGAACCAGTTTATGGTCCAGCCCGAGATCGGGCGACTTCGTTACATACTATTGGTTCTGATGGCAACTCTATGGTCGAAAAGGTTAAGATCGACCCACGAACTAATCAGGTGAATGATGATGCTTCTGATAAGGATATTCCTTTAGCCTCCGAAATGGAGTTTGACCCCAACGATTCTTAATGTTTTCACACCAAATTGATTTTAGCCCAGGTTCCCTGGCAAGAAAACATATTCAAAAGGAATTTTTTGATGAAAAATGGAACCGGTTTAAAACTTGGTTCTTTGATGCTTATAGCAAAGAAGATCTCAATAGTATTTCTCAAGAGTTTTATGAAACTTGTGCTTTGCATAATCAAACTATGTATTTCGTTCCTTGGTTTATAATCACTTATTTGCCTCTTTATGTTAATGTTATTGAAAGAACTTATAAAGATGGGAGTGGTAATCTTACAAAAGCTATCTACCCTCCTCAGTCATCATTTGTTTTACCAAATAATACTAGCATTACTTTTTCAGCTTTTCAAAACTTTATTGAAGAAGATATTTCTTCCATTAGTATTGCTGAAATCAATAAACTTATTACTCAGAACAATTATTTGAGTCTTTATGTCAAAGTTTTGGGCGACCATATTAGCTCTCTTGATAAAAAAAACTCAATGATTTAACTATTTTGATAAGAGAAATAAAAGCTAATATGGCTAAAGCAAACTTTGCTCTTACTACAAATGTTGCTTCTACTTCTGAAAGAAAACCTGCGGTCGCTTCTACTCATGTGCAAAGACCTCTTGAAGTTTTTGATTTTAAACCTGGTTCTTTAAAATTTTTTGAAGAACTTCTTGATAAAAACTTTTCCAATTTAGATATAAAGGAGCTTGTTGATAAAAAGCTCGCTGGTTTAAATTTAAAGCCTATTGATTTATCGCAAGATTTTGCGGACAAAATGTAAACTACCGGCAATTTTAAAAATCAGGTTTCTTCAGAGTTTAATAAACTCAGGGGTTATCCCAAAAAAAAAATAGTGGTTATGCTACTAAACCTAGCATGAACACTTATTATTATCCCCATCCTACTCCTCAAGATGTTTTTATTGAAGAGCGTGACTGGAATCAGACTAATACGTCTTACAACGGTTCCAAAATTTATGAGTGGAATCTCGATGGACTGACCGATAGGCAGCTAACGATTCTTGTTCATAGAATGCTAATGTATGCAACTGTCTGTAAAAGCGTTAAAACACGGATAGGGCAATTTGTAAAATGATTGTTGCAGGTTTTACTGGTCAGCTTCGAGACTGGTGGGATAACTATCTTAACATGGATGAGAAAGCTTCCATTATTAATGCAGTAGCTACTGATGAAGGTGTTGATAATCTGGGAATGGCTCTAGTAAAGAATAGAGAAGACACTGTCTATACCCTGGTTCTCACCATTCTGGAGCATTTCAATGGTAGATTTACCAACCAACATGAGACGGTTCGTACACTCCTGAACGGTCTTCGATGTCAGAACCTAGCGTACTTTAGATGGTATAAATATACCTACCTTAGTCGGGTTATGGAATTACCTGAAAATAAGGTCGAATATTGGAAAGCCAAGTTTATAGATGGCCTTCCCCCTCTATTTGCCGAAAGAGTTCAAAAAGCTCTAAGAGACGGTCATGGTGAAATCCCTTATGCAAATTTAAGCTATGGAAAAATTATAGGAACTTGCACACAAGAAGGTTTGAATTTGTGCAATGAACTAAAAATGGCTAGACAACTTTAGATGGATAAGCTTAAGGAAAAATCGCAATTGGGAGATTTATGTGCGCAATTTGGTCTACCCAGTCCTGTTGCTAAAGACGGCAATAAGGACAAATACTACAAGTCCTCTAGGACTGAAGGTTCCCACAGGAATAGGAGATCTTGGCATAGATACAAAGAAGAACGTGAGGATAGAAAAATCTCTCGTAAATCTAATAGATTTACTAAAGACAGATCTGTAAGAGATCTTTCTAAAATAAAATGCTACAAGTGTGGAAAACTTGGTCATATTTTCCCACAACTGCCGGTTAAAGTTAAAAGCGTTGGAGCTTGATGAGGAAACCTATGAGAAGATTTTTGGCTTGTTATACACCTCAGGTTCTGACGACAATTACGAATCCGATTCAGGTTCTAATATCGAATTATTTGATTCTGTTGAGAATGATAATAGTCGTGCTAATCCTTGTGATAGTTGTCAGGGTCAAGAGTGCAATTGCGAGGATGACGAAATTTATAAACTTCAATAGCAATTTCAAGATTTTAATATGCATACTATCACCTCTGATAATGTGATTGAACTCTTAAAGGAAATTACTGATAGTAAGCTTCGTGAAAAAAATATTAATTTGGCTACTTCTAACGAAGCCAGTTCAAGTTCTTCTAAACCTTTTGAAAACAATATGAACGATTTAAATGATTTTGAATATTCAGCTCCTTACTCTCTAAAGGAGGTTGCTGATCGTCTTTTAAGAAGAAATACTTTTCCAGAAAAAGATTCTTCTTTCGACGATTAAAGTTGAGAATTTGAAAAGGGAGATTAAATCTCTAAAACAAAATCAATTGATTTGTGATCACAAAATTATTCAAATTGAGATTAATAATTTTGAAGACAGGTTTTCCAAAAACAAAGGCATTTCTGAAAAAAATGTTGAAAAAGAACTTGTTAATCTTGATCCTAAACAAGACATGTTTTTAGGAATGATGCAAATTGTAACTGCTCACAAATGTTATGTTAAATGTACTATTTTGATTGATAACAGTTTTTCGATCACTAACATTGCCATGATTGATAGTGGTGCTAGCTGTATTCAAGAAGGCTTAGTGCCTACGAAATATTTTCAAAAAACTACTCATTTGGTCAAGTCTGCATCAGGACACACTTTAGATATAAAGTATGAATTGCCAAATGCAAAAATTTGTCAGAATAAAGTTTGCATTCCTCACTTCTTCTTTTTGGTTAAAAATCAATTGAATCCTCCAATCATACTTGGAATTCCGTTCATTAATGCAATTTATCCCTTCACAGGTATTGACTCGAAAGGTTTTTCTGCCACTCACAAAGATAATGAGATAACATATTCTTTTGTTACAAATCCGGTAACCAGGGATATTAATGCTTTAATTAATATGAAGCAGTATCATATGGATTCCTTACAAATGGAATTGTTCAGCACGAATATATTCGACACTCTGAAATCTGCTAAAGTACAGGAAAAAATCAAATTGATTTCCGAGCAGATCACCATTGATATATGTGCAGATCACCCCAGTGCTTTTTGGAATCGAAAAAAACACATTGTAACTCTGCCATACGAAGAAGGTTTCTCTGAGGATGATATCCCTACTAAATCTCGACCCTGCCAAATGAACGTTGAGTTAGTAGAATTTTGCAAAACTGAGATTGATAATCTCTTACAAAAGGGTTTGATTAAACCTTCCAAGTCTCCTTGGTCATGCACAACCTTTTACGTTAATAACGCTGCTGAGAGGGAACGAGGTGTTCCCAGGTTGGTGATTAACTATAAACCCTTAAACAAAATTTTAAAATGGATTAGATATCCTATTCCAAATAAAAGAGATTTATTGTCAAGATTATATGATGCTAATATCTTTTCAAAATTTGATTTAAAATCAGGTTATTGGCAAATTTAAATCTTTAAAGAGCATGCTTATAAAACTGCTTTCAATGTCCCGTTTGGATAATATGAATGGAATGTCATGCCTTTTGGTTTGAAAAACGCCCCCTCTGAATTTCAGAAAATTATGAATGATATTTTCAATCCTTATATGGATTTCATCATTGTTTACATCGATGACATTCTAGTATTTTCTAAAACTTTTGAAATGCATATTAAGCATCTTGATATTTTTCAAAAAAATTGTAATTCAAAATGGTTTGGTTATTTCAAAATCAAAAATGAGTTTATTTCAAATAGATGTTCGATTTTTAGGACATCAGATTTGCCAAGGGAAGGTCACTCCTATTCAAAGAGTAATTGACTTTGCCTCAAAGTTTCCTGATGTTTTTACAGATAGGACTCAATTACAGAGTTTTTTGGGAAGATTAAATTATATTTCCCCATTCAATAACAATCTTTCTCGAGATTTGACCCCTTTATATCACAGGTTGAAGAAAGATTATAAGTCTCTATGGACTGATAGTCATGCTAACTTGGTCAAATATATCAAATTACGAGTGCAATCTCTTCCTTGCATAACACTTGCCAACCCGGCCTGGTAGAAAATCATTGAGACAGATGCGTCTAACATAGGTTATGGAGAAATTTTGAAGCAGATTAATCTCCATGACAAAAACAAATATTTGATCAAGTTTCATTTTGGAAAATGGAATGAAGCTCAGAAGAAATATGCAATGGTAGCTCATGAAATGTTGACTATCGTTAAATGCGTTTTGAAATTTCAGGACGATTTATTTTAATAAAAAATGATGCGCAATCGGTCAAATTTATGTTTGATAAAGATTTCAAGCATGACGCTTCGAAATTACTATTTGCAAGGTGGCAAGCACAATTAACCCCTTTCGACTTTGAAATTCAATATAAAAAGGGAGTTGATAACTCATTACCGAATTTCTTATCCAGAGAATACATTCAATAATCATGTTTTTCTAGACCTTTCTCGATAATGAAGCGCTCGTAACTATACTGAGGGTTCCTACACCTTTATCGAGAGATTTGAAAGATCTTATCATTACTAAGATTGTTACTGATATTTTATATGAAAATTTCTCTCATATTCTTATAGAATATTACTCAGATGATTATCTGATAGATTATTTCTCTGAATAAATGACGAAAGGGTATTATGTCTGCAGGATGGATCCACCATAGATTCACATCAAAGGAAGAGGAAGGGGAAGATCAGCCCCGAGCCAAGGCAATTATGGAAATCCATCATACGGAGCCATAGCCAGTTCATCACAAGGATCGTCATATAGGTCCTCGTCAAATCCCCCAGTTATACAAGTGGGAAAAAGGACTTTGGTCAACAAAAAGACTTCTTCCCAAGAAGAGTCTTCATCCAGTTTGAAGCAATTAGTTAATTTGGAAGATATTCCAAAAGACAGTCCATTATATGCCCATATGCAAGCATATTTGGAAGGTCAAAAGAAAAAGGAGACTTTTGCTTCCATTGCCAAAGAGGATGCTGATGATATCAGATCCAATGAAAAATTACAAAAAAAGAAAATGATATTTCTTTTAGAGAATTCTGATCTTCAGAGAAAAAATGAACCTTGGAAGATATTCCAAAGGTACTTAATCAATGGGCTATACTATCCGGGTGAATCATATAAAACTCGGTCATATTACGAGAAAATCTTGATAAACACAAGAAGTGCAGAATTTCAGCACTTTTCAGGTATGGGTTATAACCCACATGAGAAAAGTTATAACTTTTCTATGCTCACTATTAAATAGATCATATCTGTTGAAGATTGGGGCATGTCTACTATGAAAGAAAGACATGTAAACCTCAATAACGGCAGAATGAGTTTTACTTATTGGGATTATATTCAAGCATTTGATAAAGTGCTTTATTACAATAATGATAAGCATAAACACACTTGTTTCATAAAAGTGTGCACAAAATTTTTTGTGTAGCCAATTCCTAATTGGTTTATAAATTGGTGGTCATACCACGGTCCAACCATTCAAATCTTACCGGAAACATTCTTAAATTTATACAAAGAATGGACTAAAGTATTGCCAGATTTAAATAGATTATATCATGAAAATCACATTTGCTGGCTGGAAAAGATAGATCAAATCTATTTTTTCATTGAATTTTCGATTCCATGGATTCACAAATGGACTCCTGAAATATGATTCACCGAGGAAGATATTCCTTGCCTTTATCGAACTTATTATAATAACTTTTGGGACAAGCTTATGAAGCAAGATCCCAAGACCAAGCAACTCATCGGTCAAGATCTTCTAGACTCCATTAGCGAGCAAATTAAGGAATATAATAAAATCCCTCAAAAGGGAAGTATTGACGATAACTCCGTTCGACATATCGCCAGGTGAATCTCCTTTCAAGAGGGAGCTAAAGAAAAAATGATTCAGGACTATTTAGAAGAAGTAAGAAAAAATTTTCTTCAAACAATCACTCAGATAGATAAATTTGATACTTTAATGAGAAGCGAAACAAGTATTGATACCGCTGCAGAATCACAATAGGCGGAAACCGACAAGATGTTGTCCACTACTGAATTACAAGATGCGGAAGATTTCCTGCAGAAAATGAAATCCATGGATCAAGGACATGGAAAAGAGATATAAAAGACGAAAACATAACCACGTGAAGGTGAGTCCACTCAACAGGAGATGCACTGTTGCCAGAGCCCACTTAACAGTAGATGAACTGTTCAGGACCCAGATAATGGGACCCCCGTACTGTACATAGATTCCTTATGTTTTTTTTATTTTGTCTATATAAGTCTTAGCATTCTTTCAGAGAAGGGCATCAAAAAAATCATAATCACTCTCTCTTTCATAGTTTGTAAATCTTTTGTAAAGACTCTCTTCTTCGAGCACTGTTCTGATCTTTAAATAAACAAACCGGTTAGTTCTTAAGAGTTACTTGTGTTGGTGACCATCCTTATAAGGTACTTTATTTTCTTTTCTTTTCTTTTAGCTCTGTCTCTCCTAGCCAGGAATATGTCTGGCTAAAGATCTCATATCTATCTCGAATAACTAACCTCTCTCCTATATAGACCTGAACGGATCTAAGCTTTATTTAAATATAAAGGAATTTTAGTATAGCTTCTCGACTAGGTTCTGAGATCTAGGTACAGTCGGAACTAGTACTATTCTTATTGGCTTTGCCTTAGTGGCTCCGTCTGGCCAGCCGTGGTTTTTAACCCGGAAAGGAGTTTGATAAGTAGGGCGCCTTATACCCAGTCAGAACCGCTATACACATGGGCACAATAAGATGTATGCATTAGATTCCTGACAGACCCTTTGCTCAGGTAAAACATTACCTTGTAGTCTGAAAAACTATGCCAAAATTCTTGTGTATTTCGATTCTTTCGCAGGCAGACTACCGCTAGATTAAGGATACTGAATTTGTAAGATCCATGACTGGGCGGATACCGCCAGGTCACAGATCCTGTAAATCTAATAATATTAATAGTAATATTAATAATAATATTAATACTAGTAGCAGTAGTAGCAGGAGTAGGAGCAGGAGTAGTAGCAGTAGCAGCAGTAGTAGCAGAAGTAGCAGTAGTAGTAGTAGTAGTAGTAGCAGCAACAACATCATAAGAGGGTCCTTTCGAACAAAATCAAGACAAAGAAAAGAGGTCTTCTTTATATTTCTTGAGATTCTTGGTGGCACTCACTCTGCTCTGCCAAATCTGTCACCATATGCAACCATTCCCCTTCCCCCACCTTTTTTTTAATCAGATCAGTACACTCCCCCCAAATTGTACTTGCAAGTTTCCCCGCAAAAAGATCTCCACGCCTACTCTTAGACCCCTCTCTTCACCTGATACAAGGCAGTCGAAGTACCCGCCACCCTGCAGATCTCAATCTAGCGACGTAATATTAATAACATAGAACAAATTGCCATGGTGATTTAGGATCTTTTTTTAGCCGATCGTATAAGGGGGCTAAATAACGAGATAAATTTTTATAGAAGGGGGAAATGTAATTTAAACTTCCTAAGAATCTTTGCAATTACGTCCTATCTGTAATAACATTTGGAAACTTTGAGGCGAAGTCAATCGATCATAGAATTGGGGTAACATTCCCCTGACAAATGAGATGTCCTAAAAATCTTACATTAGTTTGAAATAAACTCATTTTCGGTTTAGAAATCACCAAACCATTTTGTATAACAATTTTCTTAAAAATGTCTAAATGTTTTATATGTATTTCAAGAGTCTTTGAGTAAACCAAAATATCATCATTATAGACAATGATGAAATCCAAATAGGGGTTGAAAATATCATTCATAATTTTCTGAAATTCACAAGGAGCAATTTTCAAACCAAATGGCATTACATTCCATTCGTATTGTCCAAATGGGACATTAAAAGTTGTTCTATAAGAATGTTCTTTAAATATTTGAATATGCCAATAACTTGATTTTAAATCAAATTTAGAAAATATATTGGCATCGTATAATCTGGACAATAAGTCTCTTTTATTCGGAATAGGATACCTAATCCATTTCAAATGTTTGTTCAAAGGTTTATAATTTATAAC
>NW_006238998.1:1162972-1182163 GCF_000226075.1 Solanum tuberosum | reverse complement strand
TTTGTTCAAAGGTTTATAATTTATAACCAACCTGGGGACACCTCGTTCTCTTTCAACAACATTATTAACGTAAAATGCAGTACAAGACTAAGGTGATTTCGAAGGTTTTATCAAACCCTTTTGTAACAAGTTATCAATTTCCTTTTTGTAGAATTCTACCAATTCGGCGTTCATCTGACAAGGAGGTGATTTAGTAGGAATATCATCCTCTAAGAAATTTTCTTCATATGGAAGAGTAACAGTATGCTTTTTCCGATTCCAAAAAGCAATAGGATGATCAACACAAATATCAATGGCAATTTGTTCATAAATTTATTTAATTTTTCTTGTACTTTGGTGGATTTCAAAGTATCAAATATATTCATACTAAACAATTCAAGTTGTAGCGAATCAACATGCTTTTCCTTCATATCAATTAAAATATTAATATCAAGAGAAATCGGGTCAGTGATAAAAGTATAACTAATATTCCTGTCTTCTTAAGTAGCAGAAAAACTTTTAGAATCTATGCTAGTAAATGGATAAATAGCATTTATAAAAGGTGTTCCAAGTATAATTGGTGGGTATAACTGATTTTTAACCAAGAAAAAGAAATGCGGAATGCAAACTTTGTTTTTGCAAATGCGAGTATTAGGCAATTTATACTTTATATGTAAAGCATGTCCAGAAGCAGGTTTAACCATATGAGTAGTTTTTTCAAAATACTTAGTAGGTGCAAGACCTTCTTGGATACAACTAACATCGGCTCTACTATAAATCATAGCAACATTAGTTATGGAAAAATGATTATCAATCAATATGGTGCATTTAACATACCATTTAAGAGCAGTAACAATCTGCATCATTACTAAAAACATACCCTGTCTAGGATCAAGATTAAAAGGTTTTGCAAGAGTATTTTCGTCAGTAACGTTTTTTCCTTTATTATTAATAGTTTCAATCTGAGTAAGACAATAATCACAAATCATTTGATTTTGTTTAATAGATTCAATCTCATTTTTTAAATTCTCAATTTCATCTTTTAAATCATCAAAAAAATAATTTCTTTTAGAAACAATTTGTTTATTAAATCTGTAATTAACTTCAGATAAAGAATAAGGAGCAAAATATTCATATTCAAAATCATCTTTTTTTTCTGAATTTTTTGAAGAACTAGCATTGTTATTAACAGCTAATTGAATAATTTTTTCACGAAGATTATTATCAGTAACTTCTTTCAAGAGTTCTATCACATTATCAGAAGTAATAGTGTTGATATTCAAATCTTCAAATTGAGATTGCAGTTTATAAAAGAACTCATCATTTTCACATAAACAAGTATCACCTTGACAAGTATTACAAGTATTAGCATGCTGAACCAGAATCAGAAGCATAATCAGATTCTGAACCTGAAGTGTATAAGAAACTATAAATCTTATCATGAACCTCTTCATCAAGTTCTAAGATTTTTAGCTTTTCAAGCTTGCAATTGGGTGCTATGTGCCCGAAGTTTCCACAGTTATAACACTTAATCTTGGCGAGCTCCCGCCTAGACCTGTTTTTGGTAAATCTATTAGACTTACGAGAGGCTTTTCTATCATCTCACTCTTTCTTAGATCTATGTTTATGCTTAGACCTTCTTTTTCTATAAGGTTCATCGTGATAGGTGCCCCTAGAATCTCTATGTTTGGTTTTCCTGCTATCAGCCGAAGTACTAGGTAAACCAAACTGGGTACAAAAGTCTCCTAGCTGAGATCTTTCTCTGAGCTTATCTATCTTAAGCTATCTGGATAACTTTAATTCGTTGCACAAATTTATCCCTTCTTGAGTGCAAACTCCTATTAGCTTTCCATAAATATAATCCCTATAAGGGATTTCTCCAATCGTATTCCTTAGAATCTTCCGAACTCGCTTGGCAAATAACGGAAAAAGGCCATCTATAAACTTAGCTTTCCAATGTTCATAACTGTTTTCGGGTAGTTCCATCACCCTACTCATATACGTATCTTTATACCATATAAATTCTCCTAAGGTTCTACATTGTAGACCATTTAACAGGGTACGGACAATCTATTACTGATTTGTAAATATACCGTTGAAATGTTCTAGAATGGTTAAGACTAAGGTATAAACCACGTCTTCTCTATTTTTTACTAGAGCCATGCCTAAGTTATCAACTCCTTCAGTATCAAAAGTAGCATTAATTACCGCCATTTTAGCCTCGGTGCTCATATAATTATCCCACAAGCCTCGAAGTTGGCCAGTAAAGCCTGCAATAATCATTTTGCAAATATTTCTATCTGAATTTTTAACACTTCTATAGATAGTTGCATACATAAGCATTCTATGAACAAGAATAGTTAACTATCTATCAGTCAAGCCATCAAGATTCCATTCATAGATTTCAGACCCACTATATGAGGTATTAGTCTGATTCCAGTCTCGTTCCTCTATAAGTACATCTTGAGGAGTAGGTCTAGAATAATAATAAGTTTGCATACTAGGTTTATGAGCAAATTTAGTAGTATTACCACTATTCTTCTTAGGATAACCATGAAGTTTATTAAACTCTAAAGAAACGTGATTTTTAAAATCAATAGTGTTTTCCATTTCATCAACAAAACTTTCAGACAGATCTATGGGTTTTGCACTAAATTCTAAAAACGTTTTATCAAGAAGTTCTTCAAAATCATAAATCGATTTGAATTCGAAATCGAAAATTTCAAATGGCCTTTGCACATGAGTAGCCATAGTTAAATCTACTTCTGCCTTAGTTTTAGAGGTATAAGCTTTATTAATAGTTTTTACATCATTTTTTATTTGAATTATCAAAGAAGTTAATTCATCTAGTTTTTTATCAAGAGAACCAATATGTTCACCCAGAACTTTAACATAAAGTCCCAAATAATTATTTTGAGAAATCAAATTATTAATTTCATTGATGCTAACTGCCGCAACATCTTCTTCAACAAATTTTTGAAAGGCAGTAAAAGTAGTACCAGTATTATTATGTAAAACAAATGATGACTAAGGTGGGTAAACAACCTTGATAATATTACCAGTTCCATCTTTATAAGATAGTTCAAGAACGAAGATGAATAAAGGTAAATAAGTGGTTATAAACCAAGGTACAAAGTACATAATTTTGATTATGTAAAGCACAAATTTCATAAAACTCTTGAGAAATATTATTCAAATCATCGGCACTATAAGTGTCAAAAAACCAAGTTTTAAACTGGTTCCATTTATCACTTAAAAACTCATTCTGAATGTACTTTCTTGCCAGAGAACCTGGGCTAAAATCTATTTGGTGTACATCCATCATCAAGTATTGTTAAGATCAAAATCCATTTCGGACTGAGAGGGAATGTCCTTATCAGAAATATCAGAAGCAATATCATTTGCATGAACAACATTTAAACGAGGGTTAATTTTTATTTTATTAACAAGTCTATCATTTTGATCCACAGATATACTCGAAGGTAGAATATGTAAAGAGGCAGCATAGTTACGAGCTGGGCCATACACAGGATCAATGAGGGAAATATGATAGATAACAGGTAATCTCCTATCAGAAGAGAATGAATGTCTACTATTAGGAATGTCATTAAAATGCATACAAATCCTACCATCAGGATTCTGAGTAATATGGGAATACTCAGAATTAGTGACTGCATCCGTCATCTGATTTGGAGCAATTACTGAGTCTAAAGTTCAAGTAGTTGAAAAATTAATTTCTTCCCATTTTATAGGTTGTGTAGTAGTGACTTTAGATCTAGCAAAATCTGTTTCTACAAAAATAGTTTGATCAGATGTATCATATAACTTACATCTTGGATTTAACGTAGAAAGCAATTTGAAATAAATTCTATTAGACAAGCAAATCAATTTAGAACCAGGCGCATAATTATAACCATGCGTTTTAACATTTAAAGTCAAAGCATCAAGAATATTAGCATCAGTTAAAGATAACTGCAAGTTCGACTGAGTATTAAAATAAACTGGACCATATGCCACAGTAGATTCAATTGAACCCATCAAAGATTGTCTAAAATTTAAATTTCTAGGATCACGCAAGGCAGCTAAAAATGTCTCAGGTAACCCCTTAAGGGTCAAAGGTTTAAAAGCAATTTGAACCATGCCAATATGCAGAAAATTATACTGAAGTTTATACACCTCAATATCTCTTTTGTTTAACAAATGAATAGTATGTTCAGATGAATTCAAAGCCAAAGATTGTTCAATAGTTTTAATCAACTGTTTATGTGAAATTTTATCAAACCAACCATAATCATAAATGGTTTTGATATCAATTTTTGGAATCGTCCATTTGTTTAACAAATCAAGGTTTTAAGGTATGTCTACCTCTTCCAATCTAGTACTGTTAGTACTCATTTCTCCAAGATCCATTAAGAAATGAACATATCTATGTCGTATACTTCACATCAAGCTTATACTTACCATGAAAGTTCCTAGGATCTGATACAAACTTACATGATCTCGGAAGACGGGCCGTAGTCCGCGCGGTCATCTTTAATCTAGCTAGTTAAAATCCGAATTCAAGGAATAAATCTAAATCAAAATATATACTAATTATTATATAGCTTTATGGCTGTATGGGAGGATCTAGTCCTTTTTACCCGAGCAAAGGGTCTGTCAAGATTTAAATACGTATTGTTATGGAGCCCATGTGTCTAGCAATTATAATCGGGTATAAAGCACCCTTTTTCAATTCATTAATGGGCTTTGAACCACAGCTGGCTAGACGAAATCACTAAGACAAAGCCAACAACATATTGCATCAAATCTGACTGTACCACAATATCAGAACCAAGTCAAGAAATCATATATAAATTTATTTATATTTAGAAAAAGTCTAGATCTTTCATGGTAGCTATAAAAGCGAAGTTAGATATCTGACATAGATATGAATCTTTTGACCGGACATAGTGATGACTCTAGATCGGAGAAAGATAAAAGATAGAAAAAGAAAGAATTAAAGTACCTTGTAATTATGGCCAATACCAGGGCCTATGAGAGAACTATCCACAATTTATTTACTTCCGATTGAACTCCGGTAGACTGAATACTTTACAAACTGAGAGATTTACAGTAGAGAGAGCTATCTTTTTTTAACCTCCTTAAACAATTAAAACTAAACTTATTTATAGAAAAAAAAAGAATCTACGAATAGTAAATGTGGGTCCGTTATCGATGGGTCCCTATGTACAGTAACAGTTTATCTACTGTTGGTCAACAGTGTATTTACTGTTGATAATGACTTCTGCTGTAGAGATAAACTTTACATTTTGTCCTTTTTCTTTATTTCACGAAGAAAATGTTCCGCCTTTTGCAGAGTATCTTCTGAGATAAGTTTGTTTGACTCACATGGTTGAGCCTCTTGAATATCTTCTGTGGAGATATCATCACTTGTTTCACTCCTCATGGATGTGTTTGATTTCTCGTATTGAGTTATGTTGAGAAGTAGATTTTTCCTGACTTCGTCGAGATAATTATTAATCATTTCTTCTTTATCCCCATCCTGAATAGAGATTTTTCGGGCAATATGCCTCAACGAGCTATCTTGAATCATCCTTTTCTGAGGGGTAATACAATATTCTTGGATCCTTTTTTCAATAAGATCCAACAATTCTTGTCCATATGGGGACTTGGTTTTGGGATCTCTTTTCATTAGTTTATCCCAGAAATTATTATAGAAGCTCCTATATAAACAAGGAATTTGCTCCTCGATAAAACCCACTTCTGGAGTCCATTTATGAATCCAAGGAATAGAGAATTCAACGAAAAAGTATATTTGTTCAATTTTTTCAATGTAACAGATATGATCTGTGTGATATAATGCGTTAAGATCTGGCGAAACTTTAACCCATTCTTTGTATAACTTAAGAAATGGATTCGGAAAATTTTTAATCGTCGGACCGTGGTATGACCACCAATTTAGAAATCAATTTGGGTTTGGTTCTGTGAATATCTTCGCACAAATTTTTATAAACCAAGTATGCTTATGTCTCATTATTGCATGAATATAGTCCCAATATGTAAAATTCATAGAGACTTTATTTAGGCTGATCTGCCTTTCCTTCAATGTGGAGATACCCAGTCTTCAACAGATATATTCTGTTTGATTATGATTTTAGAGGTATAAACATTCTCGCTGGTGTTATATCCTGAAAAGTGATGAAATTCAGCACTACCGGTGCTTATCATAATTGTCTCATAATAAGATCGGGTTTTGTATGACTCACCCGAGAAATATAATCCGTTAACCAAATATCGATGTAATATCTTCTAGGGTTCTTCCTTTCGGTGAATGTCTGAATTTTCCAAAAGAAATATCATTTCTTTCTTGGATATTTTTTCATATGACTTAATATCATCAACATCTTCTTTTGCTATAGATGCAAAGGTATCACTTTACTTTTGCAATAAGTACGCCTGTAGCTATGCGTATAATGGACTATTTTCTGGAATATCTTCCAGATGTATTGAAGAAGAAGCCTCCTTTTGAGAGGACTTCAGATCAAATAAACTCATCCCCCCTCTTTGTATAAACAGAGAGCTAGATGAGGAGGGCGATCCTGATGATCCTGGGGATGATCTTCCCGTTCCTCTGGTATAACTTCCCCTTCCTCTGGCCTTGGTTACCCAATGAGAGTCCATTCTGCAGACAAAACATTTTGTTTTATTTGAATACCTCATAATATAAATCATAGTAATTACGGTAATAATCGTCAAAATCAATGATCTCTTCGATATTATGAATAGAGAAGATGTCCATCACCATATGATCTATAATATTCCACAGGATAATTTCTTGGACGTCTCGATTGAGAGGAATCACTTTCAGTATAGTAACTAAATTTTTATCAGTAAAGAAGGGAGACAAAAAACTCATTGTGAAGATAGATATTCTCTAGATAAGAAATCTGAAAGAGAGTTATCACTTCCCTTTTTATAATGAATTTCAAAATCAAAAGGAGCTAACTGGGTCTGCCACCTAGCAAAACTCAATTTTGATGCATCATGTTTAAAATCTTTATCAAACATATATTTCACAAATTGTGCATCGGTTTTTAGTAAAAACTTTTGATTATATAAATCATCTTAAAATTTTAATACGCATTTGACAATGGTCAGCATTTCATGAGCCACCGTAGCATATTTCTTTTGAGCTTCGCTCCATTTTCCGGAATGAAATCGGATCTAATATTCATTTTTGTCATGGAGATTGGTTTGTTTCAATATTCCACCATAACCAATGTTAGACGCATCTGTCTCAATAATTTTCTGTCATGCAGGGTTAGCGAGGGTTAGACAAGGCAAAGATTGAACACAAAGTTTAATATTCTTTACCAAATTGGTGTGACTATCAGTCCATGGTGATTTATGATCCTTTTTTAGCCAATCGTATAAGGGGGCTAAGTCACGAGATAAATTTTTATAGAAGGGGAAAATGTAGTTTAAACTTCCTAAGAATCTTTGCAAACGCGTCCTATCTGTAATAACATCAGGAAACTTTGATGGAAGTTAATCGATCGTTGAATTGGGGTAACCTTCCCCTGACAAATGAGATGTCCTAAAAATCTTACATTAGTTTGGAATAAACTCATTTTTGGTTTAGAAATCACCAAACCATTTTGTATAACAATTTTTTTAAAAATGATTAAATGTTTTATATGCATTTCAAGAGTCTTTGAGTAAACCAAAATATCATCAATATAGACAATGATGAAATCCAAATAGGGGTTGAAAATATCATTCATAATTTTCTGAAATTCACAAGGAGCATTTTTCAAATCAAATGGCATTACATTCCATTCGTATTGTCCAAATGGGACATTAAAAGTAAATATTTGAATATGCCAATAACCTTATTTTAAATCAAATTTAGAAAATATATTGGCATCGTATAATTTGGACAATAAGTCTCTTTTATTCGGAATAGGATACCTAATCCATTTCAAATGTTTGTTCAAAGGTTTATAATTTATAACCAACCTGGGGACACCTCGTTCTCTTACAACATCATTGTTAACATAAAATGCAGTGCAAGATCAAAGTGATTTTGAAGGTTTTATCAAACCCTTTTGTAACAAGTTATCAATTTCGTTTTTGCAGAATTCTACCAATTCGGTGTTCATCTAACAAGGACGCGATTTAGTAGGAATATCATCCTCTGAAAAATTGTCTTTAGATGGAACAGTAACAATATGCTTTTTCTGATTCCAAAAAGCACTAGGATGATCAGCATAAATATCAATGGCAATTTGTTCATAAATTTATTTAATTTTTTCTTGTACTTTGGTGGATTTCAAAGTATCAAATATATTCATACTAAACAATTCAAGTTGTAGCGAATCAACATGCTTTTGCTTCATATCAATTGAAGCATTAATATCACGAGAAATCGGGTTAGTGATAAAAGTATTACTAATATTCCTGTCTTCATAAGTAGCAGAAAAACCTTTAGCATCTATGCTAGTAAACGGATAAATAGCATTTATAAAAGGTTTTCCAAGTATAATTGGAGGGTATAACTGATTTTTTAACCAAGAAAAAGAAATGCGGAATGCAAACTTTATTTTGGCAAATGTGAGTATTAGGCAATTTATACTTTATATCTAAAGCATGTCCAGAAGCAAATTTAACCATATGAGTAGGTTTTTTAAAATACTTAGTAGGTACAAGACCTTCTTGGATACAACTAACATCCGCTCCACTATCAATCATAGCAACATTAGTTATGGAAAGATGATTATCAATCAATATGGTGCATTTAACATGCCATTTATGAGCAGTAACAATCTACATCATTCCTAATGTATAATCGGAGAGCTAAATGAGCAGCATAATAATAATAATAATAATAGTAATAGTAATAGTAATAGTAATAGTAATAGTAATAGTAATAGTAATAGTAATAGTAATAGTAATAGTAATAGTAATAGTAATAGTAATAGTAATAGTAATAGTAATAGTAATAGTAATAGTAATAGTAATAGTAATAGTAATAGTAATAGTAATAGTAATAGTAACAAAGTATCAAAGATGTTCATACTAAATAATTCAAGTTGTAATGAATCAACATGCTTTTGTTTCATATTAATCAAAGCATTAATATTACGCGAAATAGGATCAATGACAAAAGTATAACTAATATTCTGATCTTTATACGTAGCAGAGAAGCCTTTAGTAGTTATGCTAGTAAACAGATAGATGGCATTTATGAAAGGTGTTCCAAGTATGATTGGAGGATATAACTGATTTTTAACCAAGAAAAAGAAATGCGGTGTGCAAACTTTATTTTGGCAAATACGCGTATTAGGTAATTTATACTTTATATCTAAAGCATGTCCAGAAGCAGATTTAACCATATGAGTTGTTTTTTCAAAATACTTGGTAGGTAGCAATATCAGTTATATAAAAAGTATTATCAATTAGAATGGTGCATTTATATTTGTGCTGATCATCCTAGTGCTTTTTGGAATCGAAAAAAGCATATTGTGACCCTTCCCTACGAAGATAATTTCTCTGAGGAGGATATTTCTACCAAGTCTCGTCCTTGTCAGATGAACGCCGAATTAATTAAATTATGCAAGAAGGAAATTGATAGGTTGCTACAAAAGGGATTGATAAAACCTTCAAAATCTCCTTGGTCTTGTACTGCATTCTATGTTAACAATGCAGCGGAAAGGGAACGAGGTGTCCCCAGGTTGGTAATAAATTACAAACCTTTAAACAAATATTTAAAATGAATCAGGTATCATAATCCAAATAAAAGGGATTTATTATCTAGATTATATGATGCCAACATATACTCAAAGTTTGATTTAAAATCAGGATATTGGCAGATACAAATATTTAAGAAGCATTCTTATAGAACAACTTTTAATGTCCCGTTTGGACAATACGAATGAAATGTTATGCCCTTTGGTTTGAAAAACGCTCCTTCTGAATTTCAGAAAGTTATGAATGATATTTTCAATCCCTACTTAGACTTCATCATTGTTTATATTGATGACATTTTGGTTTATTCAAAGACTCTTGGAATGCACATCAAACATTTGGACATTTTAAAGAAAATTGTTATACAAAACGGTTTAGTGATTTCTAAGACAAAAATGGGTTTTTTCCAAACTAATGTTCGATTTTTAGGACATCTTATTTGTCAGGGAAAGGTTACCCCAATTCCACGATCTATTGATTTTGCTTCAAAATTTCCTGACGTTATTACAGACAAGACGCAACTACAAAGATTTTTGGGGAGTTTAAATTATATTTCCCCCTTTTACAAAAAATTATCTCGTGACTTAGCCCCTTTATACGACAGGCTTAAAAAGAATCACAAAGTACCCTGGGCTGCTAGTCTCACTGAGTTGGTAAAGAATATCAAACTTCGTGTTCAATCTTTGCCTTATTTAACTCTTGCTAATCCTGCATGACAGAATATTATCGAGACAGATGCGTCTAACATTGGTTATGGAGGAATATTGAAACAAATCAATTCCCATGACAAAAATGAATATTTGATTCGATTTCATTCTGGAAAATGGAGCGATGCTCAAAAGAAATATGCTACGATAGCACATGAAATGTTGACCATCGTTAAATGCGTATTAAAGTTTCAAGATGATTTATACAATCAAAAGTTTTTAATAAAAACAGATGCGCAATCTGTAAAATATATGTTTGATAAAGACTTCAAACATGATGCATCAAAATTGATATCCGCCAGGTGGTAGGCACTGCTATCCCCCTTCGACTTCGAAATTCATTATAAAAAAGGGAGTGATAACTCTCTTCCAGATTTCTTATCCAGAGAATAACTATCGTCTTCACAATGAGCTTTCTATCTCCTTTCTTTACCAATAAAACATTGGTTACAATATTAAAGGTGGTTCCCTTTAACTGCGATGTACATGAACTCATTTTATGGAAAATCATCGATAAGATGGTGATGGATATCTTCAGTATTCATAATATTGAAGAAGTCATCGATTTTGACGATAAGAATTATTATTACTAGAATTATTATGATTCTTTTGATCTCCTTGATTATTAAAACAAAAATGTTTTGTTTGTAGAATGGACCCTCCTTGGGTGACCAAGGGTCGAGGCAAGGGAAATAACCTCCGCGGACGGGGAAGATCATCCCCCAGATCATCGTTAGGATCGTCATACGGATCCTTGTCGTACTCCCCGATTCTACAGCGAGGAGGCATGAGCTTGATAAACTCAAAAATATCTTAAAATACGGCATCATCATCCATACACCTGGAAGATATTTTGGAAAGTAGCCCATTATAAGCTGAACTACGGGCATATTTATCACCGAAGCAAAGTGATACTTTTGCCTCTATCGCCTAAGACGATGTTGATGATATCAAATCTTACGAACAGGTAGCAAAGAAAGAAATGATATTTCTTTTAGATAACTCTGGAATTCAGAGAAAAGATGAACCCTGGAAGATATTTCAGCGCTATTTGATTAACGGATTATATTTTTCGGGTGAGTCATACAAAACCCGCTCTTACTATGAGACCATTTTGATGAACACTGGTAGTGTTGAACTTCAACACTTCTCAGGATACAATACCAGCGAGAACGTTTATAACTTCTCCAAAATGATTGTTAAGCAAATTATTTCGATAGTAGATTGGGATATTTCTTCATTGAAAGAAAGGCAGATCAGCCTGAATAAGTTTCCAACTTGTTTTACAGATTAGGATTATATTAATGCCTTCAGTAAAGTCCTCTATTATAATAATGAGAGGCACAAGCATACTTGGTTTATTAAGATTTGTGCAAAGATCTTTGCTCAACCACTCCCTAATTGGTTCTTGAACTGGTGGTCATACCACGGTCAGAAAACAAAGATTTTGCATGACCTCTTTCTAAAGTTATACAAAGAATGGATTAAGGTTTCACCAAACCTTAATAATTTATACCACGCAGATCATATCTGCTATATGGAACAAATTGACCAAATATACTTCTTCATAGAATTCTCTATTCCCTGGATTCATTAATGGACCCCGAAAGTAGGTTTTACCAAGGAACAAATTCCTTGTTTATATCGAATTTATTATAATATCTTCTGGGACAAACTGATGAAGAAAGATCCCAAGACAAAGTCCTTATACGGACAAGAACTTCTAGACCTTATTACCCAGACAATTCATGAATATAGTGCGGCTCCTCCAAAGGAGATAATTGCTGATAGCTCTGTTAGGCATATGGCCAGAAGAATTTCCAATTTAGATGGAAATAAAGAAGAACTAATTAATAATTACTTAGACGAAGTCCGAAAGAATCTGCTACTTAATATCACTCACTACGAGAAATCTGACACTTCTATGAGGAGTGAAACGAGTGATGATACTCGAGATGATACTAAAGAAGCTCAACCATTTGAGCCAATAGAACCAGCTTCAGGAGATACGCTAAAGGAGACGGAATATTTCCTATTTGGATTGAAAAAGAAAGGCATAATGTGATGATTATCTTGAACAAGAAAAGGCACTATCACTAGTAGAAACACTGTTGCTCATCAATAGAAACACTGTTACTGGGACTCAGAAAAGGACCCTCTATTGTACGAAGATTCCTTTTTAGTTTCTATAAATTAGTTTGCTTTCTTTGAGTGAAGAGTAGGTTGAGAAACCCTCTCTCTCTTTGTTTTTTCTCTTGTAAAAACTCTCTGGTATTAGAATTTGTAAGTTTACCGAATACTTACCGGAGTTTGGAATAAAGCATATAGTTCTTCTATAGGCCTTGTTGTTGGCCACAAGGTACTTTTTATTCTTTCTTTCTTTTACTTATTCTGCTTCTCCGATCTAAGTTGTATGTCCGGCTAAAGAATTATATCTATGTCGGATAACTAACTTCACTTTTATATCTACCATGAAAGTTCCTAGGCTTTGATACCAATGAAACAGGATCTCAGAAGACGGGCGGTAGTTCGCGCGGTCATCTTTAATCTAGCTTGTTAACATCCGAATTCAAGGGTTAAATTCTCTATTTTTTTTCGTCTTGCTATTAGCCGCAGTACTGGGTAATCCAAACTAGACACAAAAGTCTCCTAACTGAGATCTTTCTCTAAGCTTATCCATCTTAAGATGTCGAGATAACCGTAATTCATTACACAAGTTTATACCTTCTTGAGTACAAACTCCTATCAACTTACCATAAGTATAAGTACTGTAAGGAATTTCACCTTGAGGATTCCTTAGAGTTTTTCTAACTCTTTCAGCAAATAATGGGGGAAAACCGTCTATGAACTTAGTTTTTCAATGCTTAAGACCATTTTCGGGTAGTTCCATCACCCGACTCATATAAGTATCTTTATACCATCGGAATTCTCCCAGGTGGCTACATCGTAGACCATTTAATAAGGTTGGAACAATCTCATACTGATTGGTAAATCTACCATTGAAATGTTCTAAGATAGTTAGAACCAGGGTGTAAACAACATCTTCTCTATTTCTTACTAGAGCCATGCCTAGGTTATCAACACCTTTGTTATCTGCAGTAGCATTTACCACAACAGCTTTAGCCTTAAAGCTCTTATAATTATCCCACCAACCTCTAAGTTGGCTAGTAAAACCTGCAATAATCATTTTGCAAATATTTCTATCCGTATTTTTCACATTTTTACAGATAGTAGCATACATCAACATTCTATGAACAAGAATAGTCAACTGTCTATCAGTCAATCCATCAAGATTCCATTCATAAATTTCGGACCCACTATAAGAGGTGTTGGTTTGATTCCAGTCTCGTTCCTCTATAAGCACATCTTGAGGAGTAAGTCTAGAATAGTAATAAGTTTGCATGCTGGGTTTATTAGCAAAATGAGTAGTATTACCACTATTCTTTTTCGGATAACCACGGAGTTTATTAAACTCTAATGCAACATGCTCTTTAAAATCAAAGGCTTGTTCTATTTCATTAGCAAATTTTTTTGACAAATCTATCGGTTTCGCACTAAATTCAGATAACTTTTTATTAAGAAGTTATTCCAAATCATAAAGAGGTTTAAAGACAAAATCCTGAATCTCAGGGGGTCTTTGCACATGAGTAGAAAGTTCTGCGATCTGTTTGGAGGTAGAAGCCTTTTCAGGAGTTTTCAAAACCGTTTTTATTTGAATCATCAAATCAGTTAGTTCATCTAATTTCTTATCAAGAGAACTAATATGTTCACCCAAAACTTTAACATAAAGTCCCAAATAATTATTTTGAGAAATCAAATTATTAATTTGATTGATGCTGACTGCCGCAACATCCTCTTCAACAAATTTTTGAAAGGCAGTAAAAGTAATACCAGTATTATTTGGTAAAATAAAAGATGCCTGAGGTGGATAAATAACTTTGACAATATTACCAGATTCATCTTTATATGATCGTTCAAGAACGTTAATGAATAAAGGTAAGTAAGTAGTTATAAACCAAGGTACAAAGAACATAATATGATTATGTGAAGCACACGTTTCATAGAATTCTTGAGAGATATTATTTAGGTCCTCAGCACTATAAGTGTCAAAAAACCAAGTTTTAAACCGGTTCCATTTATCATTAGAAAATTTATTTTGAACATACTTTTGTGCTAGGGAACTTGGACTAAAATGTATTTGGTGTACGTCCTTCATTAAGTATCATTAGGATTAAAATCCATTTCGGATGCAGAAGGGATATCCTTATCAGAAATATCAGATGATTTATCATTAGCTCGGGCAATATTCAAACGAGGATCAATTTTAATCTTATTTTTATCAGTTATAACAGAATATATAGTATGCAAAGAAGCAACACGATTACGAGCTGGACCATATATCGGTTCAATCGGCGAAATATGATGGATAGCAAGAGATCTTCTATCAGAAAATGAATATCTATTATAAGGAACACTCTTTTCATCAAATTGAATACAAATCTTTCCGTCAAAATTTTGAGTAATATGAGAATATTCTGAATTAGTGACAGTATCGGTCATCTGTTCAGGAGGTATAACAGAATCCAAAGTCCAAGTAGTAGGAAAATTAATTTCTTCCCATTTTATAGGTCTTCTAGTAGTGACCTTAGATTTAGCAAAATTAGTTTCTACCAAAATAGTTTGATCAGATGTATCATATAACTTACATCTTAGATTTAACGCAGAAAGCAGTTTAAAATAGATTCTATAAGATAAACATATTAATTCAGATCCAGGTGCATAGTTATAACCATGCATTTTAACATTCAAAGTTAAAACATCTAATATATTAGAATCAGTCAAAGATAATTGTAAATTTGGCTATGTATTAAAATAGACCGGACCATAGGCCACCGTGGATTCAATCGAACCCATCAAAGATTGCCGAAAATTTAAATTTCTCGCATCACGTAAATCAGCTAAGAAAGTCTCAGGTAAACCTTTAAGAGTTAAAGGCTTAAAAGCAATTTGAACCATGCCAATATGCAAGAACTTGTATTGCGATTTATATAAGTCAATATCTCGTTTATTTAGTAGACGAATAGTCTGTTTAGACGAATTTAACGCCAAAGATTGCTTAGTTGTTTTAATCAACTGCTTATGAGAGATTTAATCAAACCAACCATAATCATAAATGGTTTTAATATCAATTTTCGGAATAGTCCATTTGTTTACCAAATCAAGGTTTTGAGGTATATCTACCTCTTCCAATCGAGTACTTTTAGTACTTGTATCGCCTATATCCATGATCAAGAGAATATATCTATGCCGAAATAGTTCACATCAATTTTATTATTATTATTATTATCATTATTATCATCATTATTATTATCATTATTATTATCATTATTATTATCATTATTATCATTATTATTATTATTAATTATTATTATTATTATTATCATTATTATCATTATCATTATTATTATTATTATCATCATCATTATCATTATTATTATTATCATTATTATTATCATTATTATCATCATCATCACCATCATCATCATCATCATCATCATCATCATCATCATCATCATCATCATCATCATCATCATCATCATCATCATCATCATCATCATCATCATCATCATCATCATCATCATCATCATCATCATCATCATCATCATCATCATCATCATCATCATCATCATCATCATCATCATCATCATCATCATCATCATCATCATCATCATCATCATCATCATCATCATCATCATCATCATCATCATCATCATCATCATCATCATCATCATCATCATCATCATCATCATCATCATCATCATCATCATCATCATCATCATCATCATCATCATCATCATCATCATCATCATCATCATCATCATCATCATCATCATCATCATCATCATCATCATCATCATCATCATCATCATCATCATCATCATCATCATCATCATCATCATCATCATCATCATCATCATCATCATCATCATCATCATCATCATCATCATCATCATCATCATCATCATCATCATCATCATCATCATCATCATCATCATCATCATCATCATCATCATCATCATCATCATCATCATCATCATCATCATCATCATCATCATCATCATCATCATCATCATCATCATCATCATCATCATCATCATCATCATCATCATCATCATCATCATCATCATCATCATCATCATCATCATCATCATCATCATCATCATCATCATCATCATCATCATCATCATCATCATCATCATCATCATCATCATCATCATCATCATCATCATCATCATCATCATCATCATCATCATCATCATCATCATCATCATCATCATCATCATCATCATCATCATCATCATCATCATCATCATCATCATCATCATCATCATCATCATCATCATCATCATCATCATCATCATCATCATCATCATCACCATCATCATCATCATCATCATCATCATCATCATCATCATCATCATCATCATCATTATTAATATTAATATTAATAATAGTAATCCTTCAATCAATTTTAGCTCTTGAAATAAAAAATTTATCACACAATGATGCAAGAGGAGTACTAAACTTTTTGTCGTTACTGTGCTCATTCATACTAGGAAATGTCTACGAACTGTTTGAAGTTCTAGAATGAAAATTGTATACAATAATTTGTGTGGATGGGAGAGAAACAATCATGTATTTGAAGATGAGAGAATAATGAAAGTTGGAAAATGGATTAGTAGAATATCAAGGTAGTAGTATCTAGAATTCTGATCATACGTACTTGTTGGTTTTAAAAAATTTATTGTGTCTTTATATTTTTACCTATTTTATTGTGTTTTGTAAAAATTCTATATAGAAAAAAAGAAGAAAAACTATTGTTATATAGGTATTATTTGTATCCTTAAATATCCTAATTTACAATAAATAAATGTCACGATCCAAAATCAGGTCATGATGACACCTACTACAACTCCTGAGTAGGCAAGCATTAACCCAAATCAACTGATGTGGAAGGTAACAATTTAAGTAATAGTAACAAGAATAAGCGAAAAATAGAAATAGAAATAGAATAAAGGAAAAGGGTGATGAATTATAGATTTACACTCATGGTTGGCCTATTTAGTTCAATAATTAGTGTCTTCAATGCCTAATTTTATCCTTATCTGTCCTATTTAGTTCAATAATCGGGTCATGATGACACCTACTACAACCCCTGAGTAGGAAAGCCTTAACCCAAATCAACTGATATGGAAGGTAACAATTTAAGTAATAGTAACAAGAATAAGCGAAAAATAGAAATAGAATAAAGGAAAAGGGTGATGAATTATAGATTTACACTCATTGTTGGCCTATTTAGTTCAATAATTAGTGTCTTCAATGCCTAATTTTGTCCTTATCTGCTCCTATTTTGATGTTATGCAGTAACGGAAGCCAATGGATAAGGCATGGACTAAACACACGAAAAGAGGCAAAAAATTATTGACATTGAGTTAAAAAACATCCCAAGTTGAAGCTCGCCAAAAAGTAAAGGTGAATCCCCGAAATAACTCACCCTACTGAAGTTTACAATGCTCAATAAAATGGGGTCAAGTCAAGTTGGCAGAGAAGGAAGAATTTGGCGTTCCACCAAATGAGAAAACGTGAGTTGAGTTTCACTGCCTAGTGTGAATAACTTCAGAGCTAAAATGAAGATCGAAAAGGCGATTAAGACGGTCATCGGCGACACGCCGAATGGAAAAGGTAGACTTCATCGAGTTTGTCGACTGAGGATTAAAATACTTTAAGCTTGATGTCACGCCCCAAACTCAAGGGGCGCAACTGGCTCCTAATGGCAGAACCCAGGCCCGAGTTGACCCTGCTAAACCATTTGCTACTAGCGCATGACAGCCACACACAATCAAGAAAACAAACAAGTATATCTCGGTTTAAAATTAAGCCCTCGACCGACAAGGCCCCTGAAAACAGATCTATAAAAGAAATAGCTACTCCCAAGAGTTCATATAAAGAAATAGCCAACTAGCACAGAAGTCCTGATTGGGTCGTCGAGGCCACCATGATCTCTATAGCGAAACTGAAAGCAGGTATATATCAATACAATACATCAAACAGCTAACAAGCAGCATCAAACCAACAAACTAGGCCAGCATTGTCATAATGTAGTTGTACACCCCACACACTAGTCTGCAAGCCTCTAAGAGTAGTAAAGATTGGCGGGACAGGGCCCCAGCCTACCTATAAAAATATATACAACAAAAGCTAACAAACCTCCCAACTCTGGCAGCTCCAGAGGAAAGGGGCTAGCCAACCAGATAGAAGTCAATCCTGCTGCTGAGGAGGTCTACTGGGTCGTCTGTCGGGTCTTGCATACATAAATGCAGCGCCCCCAAGCAATGGGGCGTTAGTACAGAGTATGAAAGACTATAGACTAAATGAGTAAGTATCATAATATACCAAAAACAATCATGTAAGGAAATCAAATTTAGATAAGCATGCTAACTCACTACTGAATCTAAAAAAATACAATAATGATCAAACAACAACCTAACTAAGCCCCCATAAGCTCGGTAGGTACAAACAACATACCACCTACATAGGCCCCCATAAGCACAGAAGGTGCCAAATCAATCTACATAACCCTATCTGTAGCCCATTGTCTTGTAAGAAGTAACATAGCCCTCTTTGGCAACGATATAGCCTCGTAGGCAGCACATAGACCTCTTAGGCAACATCATAGCTCTGTGGGCTGCACGTAGCC
>NW_006238998.1:1158942-1162620 GCF_000226075.1 Solanum tuberosum | reverse complement strand
TGGATTTGGGTTTTTCTAGACGTGAAGTTGGTCGATTAAATTTCAAATTTGTCTGAAATTCTTACCAAGTAAGTGTTAATCTTTGTTTCCTTTACTTTTCATTTACATTTTACCCTGTTTTTCGTTTAAAATATGCCAAATATTAAAGAAAAATGAAGATTTTACGATTTTTTATCGCTGTAGCGTTATGATGTGGCAAAAAAATCACTTCATCACGCGCCTAGTAGAGATTGTTGTCAATTTCTACGCCAGGTGGACGACAAAGGTGTACGCGACGGAGGAATAAACAAGTTTGGGGGGTAATTAAAACGGAATTTAGTTTAGGTGTACATCGTATAAAAATCTTCAAGTTCAGGGGGGTAATGAGTACTTTTGCCCAACAACTAACCACAATAGCCCAAAGGGGGACAACAAACAATTGAATAAGCTAAAGGTGAGCAAGTTAACTATAAACAATATATATATATATTGTTTATAATTTTCAAGTCGTTCCTAACTCAGGGTCGTTTTTAATAGATTATGAGTCCCTATAATGAGGGTTTATAACCACTCAATCAACCAACCATTCACAATTAGATCTACAAGATCACCAACATTAACTACCCTACTATATCACTCCCAAGCTCTAAGAAAATATGCCGAACGAAGGGAATAGCCTTAACATACCTTTTCTTTTATAATTTATATTGAAAATACCTCTGTCCGCACCACTACAACACTAAGAAAAAGGAAAAATCAATCAGTAATTAAGGACAAGAATTACTACGACAATCGATATGGATTCCTATCGTAAATTACTATCCAAGACCTAAGGTATCCATAAACTAATAAAAGATGGTTCATACCTTTCTTTACATGCCCAGAACACTTAAATAAAATCAAACCACTGAAAAAAACTCTGCTGCCACAGCCTCCACAGAGCTACAACGATCAATTCACCATGAACACTATACCAAAACGACAAGCTCGCGAAGTAAGGCAATTTTTGATAAGGAGCCAAGAAGAGATTATGAACACATAAGGATGATTTGATGAGAATTTCTCTGTGGGTTTCTTACGAGTTTGAATGAAGAAAATGCTATCTTATAAGCTTCCACCGACTTAGGGGACCCACTTCACGTGCTTGCTTACGCAATCTCGCGAAAACGCGAATATCTCTCCATTCTGAATTCGTATGAACAAACTGTTTGATGCGTTGGAAACTAGACTCGTAGATCTTTGATTTAATTAGTCGTGGGCCCCATAAATCTTTATATATTGGGAGAAAACTTCCAAAACATTTGACTCAAATTTTAGAGAAATCCTTAAAAAGGAACTTACGATTACTTTCGCCAACTTTTATTTTGCGACTTACCTTACTTCAAAACTTGAGATACAATCCTTGAACATTTAAAACATGACATACCACATCATTGTTAATGTATTACGCACCCTCTTTGTCTTTTCACGAAGGTACGAGTTAATTTAGACGTTTTGAAAAGTCGGGGTGTTACATCTTTCCCCCTTAGAAACATTCGTCTTCGAATGAAAAGTCTGAGTTACACGATTATGTCCCTAGGAGTTGCCAAAGTATAGGCAAATTATACTTTGTGAATGTGACTATCCAGAACATTAAACACATAAATTCTAACCTAGGCGTCTCACATGACGACATAAATAGCTAAGCATTATAATTCTGCAATAACAGTGCGAGCAAAAATACAACGACAACAACCATAATAATAAGCAATAACATAAAAAATTAGATTGGTATCTTACCTTACTTCACTAATATAAACTGATATGATATCATCCTGGGTTATGAAACAAGTGAGGATATTTGGACCTCATGCCATCCTCAGCTTCCCAGGTCACCTATTTTCTATTCTTGTTTCTCCACAATACTTTAACCTAAGCCACCTCCTTGGTCCTCAATTTACGGACCTGTCAATCTAATATGGCAACTGGAGTTTCCTCGTAGGACAAATCCTCTGTGATCTGAACATCCTTAACTGGACAACCCGATAAGGGTCTTCTACGCACTTCCGTAGCATCGATACATGGAAAATTAGATGAACAGATTCTAGCCCCAAAGGCAATTCTAACTCATAAGCCACTTTTCCTACCCTCCGAAGGATCCGATATGGCCCAATGAATCTTGGACTAAGCTTGCCTTTCTTGCCAAATCTCATAACACCTTTCGTAGGTGAGACTTTTAAGAATATCCAGTCATCGAGACAAAACTCTAAGTCCCTTCATCGCACATTTGAGTATGAATTCTGTTGGCTTTGATCTATTAGCAACCTTTCCCGAATGAGCTTAACCTGCTCCACTGTTTGATGTACTAGGTCAGGTCCAATCAACCCTGACTCACCAACCTCGAACCATCCAATGGGGGATCTACATTTTCGCCCATATAAAGCCTCATAAGGTGCTATCCCGATGCTAGAATGATAACTATTATTGTATGTGAACTTAATAAGAGGTAAGTGATCATCCTAACTTCCATTAAAGTCCAACATGCATGCTCGTAGCATGTCCTCAAGTGTTAAAATAGTGCGTTCAGCTTGGCCATCTATCTGGGGTGAAAGGCGGTACTGATATTAACTTGCGTCCCTAATAATTTCTGGAAAGACTTCCAGAAGTTAGCAATAAATTATGCTCCTCGATCTGACATAATAGATATTGGGACACCGTGCAACCTAACAATCTCTCGGATGTAAAGCTCTGCATAATCTTCAGTTATAAAAGTAGTCTTGACTGGTAAGAAATAGGCTGCTTTTGTTAGTCTGTCAACAATTACCCAAATAGAGTTAAACTTACGACGCGATCGAGGTAACCCTGTAACAAAATCCATATTAATTGCTTCCCACTTCCACAAAGGAATGGCTATCTCCTGGACTAGCCCAACGGGATTTTGGTGCTCAACCTTCACCTGTTGGCAGTTAGGACAATGTGCCACAAACTCAACAATGTCTTTCTTTATCCCGTGCCACCAATAGATCTCCTTAATATCATGGTACATCTTCGTCGAACCAGGCTGAATAGAATAACAGGAATGATGTGCCTCTTTCATAATCTAATGTCGAAGCCCTGCAACATCGGGAACACATAATCGACCACTATATTTGAGGGCTCCATCCCCTGCTATATCAAATGCAGAGTGTTGACCCTGAGCCTTGGCTCTGAGCTGCTTTAAGCTAGGATCCTCCTGTTGCCATGCTTTTACCTCCACAACTAGAGATGATACATTCGTGTCTTGAATTGTGACCCCACTATCGTCTGCCTCTAACAATCTGACTCCCAAGCTAGCTAACTGATGAAGCTCTCGTGCTAGCTCACACTTCTCAACACTTAAATAAGATAAACTACCCATAGATCTTTGACTGAGGGCATCAGCTACCATATTCGCCTTTCCTGGATGATATAAAATATCCACGTCGTAGTCTTTGAGTAAATCAAGCCAATGATATTGTCGCAAATTTAACTCCTTTTGTCTAAAGATATATTGAAGGTTTTTATGATCTGTGAAGATGTCAAT
The DNA here is from genome assembly GCF_000226075.1 of Solanum tuberosum. NCBI lineage: Eukaryota > Viridiplantae > Streptophyta > Magnoliopsida > Solanales > Solanaceae > Solanum > Solanum tuberosum. The sequence continues at coordinate 1,159,100 of NW_006238998.1, read as the reverse complement.
ATGAAATCCATACAAATAGCGTCTCCAGATCTTTAATGCATGCACAACTGCAGCCAACTCTAAATCGTGGGTTAGACAGTTCTTCTCATGCTTCCTGAATTGCCTTGAAGCATATGCGATAACCTTACCATGTTGCATTAGAACACATCCTAACCCAA
>NW_006238998.1:1153000-1158638 GCF_000226075.1 Solanum tuberosum | reverse complement strand
CGAAGCATCACAGTACACCGTATAGCCTTCTGAACCCTCTGGCAATGCTAGAACTGGTGCTGATGTCAACCTGTCCTTCAGCTCCTGGAAACTATGCTCGCAAGCTTCAGTCCACTGAAACTTAACTGTTTTTTAGTCAGCTTTTGTCAGCTTTGTTAATGGTGCTGAAAGTGAAGTAGACCCCTCTATAAACCTTCTGTAATACCCAACTAACCCTAAGAAAATACGAACCTCAATCGGAGTCATAGGTCTGGGCCAAGTTTTTACGGCCTCAATCTTTTATGTATCAACCACAATGCCTGCATCTGATACAATATGGCCTAAGAAAGCTACAGAGTTCAACCAGAACTCACACTTAGAAAACTTTGCATAAAGTTCTCGATCTCGAAGAACCTGAAGGACTGCTCGCAGATGATTTGCATGCTCATCTTTTGAACGTGAATACACCAAAATATCATCAATAAATACAATCACAAACAAGTCTAGATACGGCCTGAATATACTATTCATCAGGTCCATGAACACTGCTGGGGCATTAGTTAATCCAAAAGACATTACCAAGAACTCAAAGTGTCCATATCTAGTTCTAAAAGCTGTCTTTGGAACGTCTTTCTCCCGAACTCGTATCTGGTGGTACCCTGATCTTAAATCAACCTTTGAGAAGAACTTAGCACCTTGTAACTGATCAAACAAGTCATCGATCCTCGAAAAGGGATACTTATTATTTATAGTCGCTTTATTCAGCTGTCGATAATCGATACATCTTTCTGGAGGGATACCAGGGAGCTCGTTTGGAAATACATCTAGAAACTCATTAACTACCAGAATAGACTAAATAGTCGGTGGTTCTGCATCTATATCATGAACGCGAACAAGATGATAAATACAACCCTTAGTGGTCATCCTCCTCGCCTTAAGATAGGAAATAAACCTACCTTTCGGCGTTGTTGTATCGCCTTTCCATTCCAGAACTGCCTCTCCTGGAAGTGGAATCTAACAATCTTTGTCCGACACTCAACATTAGCATAACAAGACGCTAACCAGTCCATACCCATAATGACGTCGAAATTGACCATCTCTAACTCTACCAGGTCTATAGAGGTTTGACGGTCTATAATTTCTACTATGCAACTTCGATAAACTCTCCTGGCACTAATAGACTCACCAACTAGTGTAGATACAGTAAAGGGTCGATCTAATGACTCTGCTACTATACATAACTTCCCTGCAATAAATGGGGTAACATAAGATAGAGTAGATCCATGATCTATCAAAGCATAAGCACAATGAGAGCAAACAATTAATGCACCTGTCACAAAATCTGGTGTTGACTCTGAGACCTGTCGGCTGGCTAGTGAGTATGTATGGTTCTGGCCACTACCAGAACTAAATGCTCCCTCTCTGCCTTTGCCTCTTCCTTTACCTACTAAAGTCTGGGGTCCACGCCCTGTAGATTGTGCAGATGATGAGGAACCTACTACTGACCCAGTAGACTGACCTATACCACCCTGACCTATGGTCGGGCAGTTCCTCCACCCATGCCCCTGCTGTCCACAAGAATAACAACCTGTGGAACCCTGCCTGCACCTCCCAAAATGCATCCTACCGCAAGTACTGCAATGCGGCGGTACTGTCCTTGCATGGCCTGAGCCTCTCTGCTGCTGAGAGCCTGATGCTCATGAACCCTCACCTGGGCCTGATTGTCCTTGACGATCAAATCTACTACCCTGGAACTACTATGGTGGAGGTCTAAGTGGCCTACTAAAATATCGAGGTCTGGGACCACCTTGAAAATCTCCATGTGAACCAGCGGGCCTATCCCTCTTCTGTCTCTCTCTATCGACCCTCTCAGTCATATGTTGTAAATTTCGGCGATCCTCTATGTCTTGTGCAAAAGCCTGAATTCGTGAGATATCCATATTATTATTTAGTGCAGCGGTAGAACAAGTGTCAATATAGTCTGAGTCAAGCCCTCCCCACCAAATCTACGCACCCTGTCATGCATCGTATCAACAAATGCTGGTGCATATCTAGCTAATGAATCTAATCTCAGCCTGTACTCTCGGACACTCATGCTGCCCTGTAGGAGGTTCAGAAACTGGTCCACCCGGCCATCCCTAATCTCTCGAGGCAAATAATGATCTATGAAAGCTTCTGCAAAGCTATCCCAAGTGGGTAGAGATACATCTTTTCCCCTAGATCTCTCACAGTTTTCGTACCAAAATACTGCAACATCACGCAAATGAAATGCTGCTAACTCAACTGACTCGGTCGCTGAGGCATGCATGACTCTGAAGATCCTACGAAGCTGATCAACAAAGTGTTGAGGGTCCTCTCTGCGATCTGTCCCTATAAACTGTGGAGGATTCAAGGCAAGAAATTCATGAACTCTCGAACTTCCGAGTCCTTCAAAAGTTCCGGCAACATCTGGCGCAACTGGCTGGCGCTGTGCAGTTACTAACTGTGCTAACATACTTACTGTATTCTTGAAATCCTGGTCAGATGGAATAATAGGAACAAGATGAGGTACTGCTGGTGGAGTCGGGGGTCCTGTATCCCTCGGAGGCTCTTGAAGCAATGAAGAAGCTATAGGGGGTTGAGAAGATGTATCCCCCTGGGTCTCACAATGGGCTACCTCCACCTGTGGTACCTTGCCAATGCCCTCGCCTGCAGTTGTATCTAACCCTGGCTAGCTGTGGTATGTATGTTGTCAGCCATCTCTATCTGCATACAAATATCAATTTTAAGCTAGAAACCTCAACCCTTAAGACCCGCTCTATAGCACGAGGTGAGCAAAACAAGGATACTAATTCTAACATGCCCGGTAGCTTCTTGCTTATCGAATGTGGTGCACAACACATTTATAAACAAGACTCTACTAGACACGGCTTGTAGACTCCCTAGGATACGACGTTGCTCTGATACCAAGTTTATCACGCTCCAAAATCAAGGTGTGCATCTGGCTCCTAATGCTAGAACTCAGGCCCGAGCCGACCCTGCTGAACCATTTGCTACTAGCGCATGGTAGCCACACACAATCAAGAAAACAAACAAGTATATCTCGGTTTAAAATTTAACCCCTCGGCCGGCAAGGCCCCTGTCAACAGATCTATAAAAGAAACAACTTCTCCCAAGAGTTCATATAAAGAAATAGCCAACTAGCACGGAAGTCCTGATTGGGCCATCGAGGCCACCATGATCTCTATAGCGAAACTGAAAGCAGGTATATATCAATACAATACATCAAACAGATAACAAGCAGCATTAAACCAACAAACTAGGCCAGCATGGCCATAACGTAGTTGTACACCCCACACACTAGTCTGTAAGCCTCTAAGAGTAGTAAAGATTGGCAGGACATGGGCCCAGCTTACCCATAAAAGTATATACAACAAAAGCTAACAAACCTCCCAACTCTAGCAGCTCCGGAGGAAAGGGGCTAGCAGACCAGATAGAAGTCAATCCTGCTGCTGAGGAGGTCTACTCGATCGTCTATTGGGTCCTGCATACATGAATGCAGCACCCCCATGCAATGTGGCGTTGATGCTTATCGTGACTAACGACACTAACCTACAGTATAAGTGTCTACGATCGTCGATAGTATAGTAACCCAACTAAATGTTGGGGTCGTGTCCCAAGGGAGTGGTTTTGAGAATTGATAAAAAAAAAATAAATTTTGCTCTAATTAGTCATAGCTAAAGACATTAACGATTAAAAACATAGTAAATTAAAGGGGGTGACACGAAAGTGTCAAATATCGATTGGGGGTTTTGTTACAAGTAGTAAAAATAGCAAAAATTAACCAGAAAATCAAGTATGGGGAAATGTTCTTGGGGTGTGACCGCAATACAAGTTGAGATAAATCGTTGGGTACATGCTTTCAATAGGAAATTTGCAAGATAATAGTGACTAGCTTAAGCTTTAGATGGAAATAAGTTCCCTCTCGGGCAACTTACCCTGTTTCAAATGAGTTTCTCTCGGACACCCATTTGCCACATGAAGATCAGTCTATGCCTTACCCCACTCACTCTCTCAAGATGAGTGTTAGGATATAGGACTAGGGCTCACCCTCTCGGGCTTAACCTCATGTCGACCCACTACTTAGGCCATCAGTTTAGTGGTCTTGGTTTCGCGACCTCCCTCTCGGGCAAGCCGAAAACACATGGGTGGTTTTGTATTTGCAACTACAAACCCCATTAAATTAAAACCACAACCACAACCACTAGGTGAAAATCACCATTAAAATACATCTACCCTATCAGCAAGCAAGACCCGACAACAATATCAAGACAAATTTGCTAAATCACACCCCAAGAATGGGGTTTTTTAAGCCATACATCAAGAAATAACAAAATACACCTAAAATGATACTAAAATCAAATGGGTATAAGAAATTAAACCTTGATTTAAGCAAAGGAAGAAGAATGGAGAAGACCCACTTCCAACTTGGGGAAGATGAAATCCTTCTCTCTTCAAGTCTCCCACAAAACCCTCTCCAAACTTGAGAGAAAATATCTAAAAACGTACTATTCTATTCTGAAAATAATAATAATGGTTCGGGTATTGTAAAATGAATAAAGAGTTTAGTTTTTATAGCCATCAGAAATTAGTGTAGGTGGATAGTTCGGCGAGGTTAGTAGAATCCACCGAACGACTCGGCGATTCGGCCTTCTTCTGTCTTATCGCCGTTGAGTGCTTGAGTACAACATCTTCACGTTCTGGGCTATTGGGCGGTATAGTACTGCTTCGCGGAACTATTTGGCAAAGCGCCGACTGCTCTTTTCATCGCCTTTTTGATCCTCTTCCTTTAGGGCTTCGCATACTGGAACAAAGGGTGGAGTCTGTCCTTTTGGCAAATCGCCAAAGGTTCTTTGCGATGCTCATGCTTTAGCTTCTTCGTTCTTTTCAGTCTTTTTGTTCCTTTTTGTGCCTAAGTGTCCATGCTTCCACTAAAACTTCAAATACCTGAAACTTAAGAGTTTTTATAAGATATTGAGACAAAATAAGCATTCGAGGCCACTATTTCTATCAAAATAAAGCCCTAAATGAGTTCAATTTGTGGACTCATCAACACCCCAACTTAAAATTTTGCTTGTCCTCAAGCAAACTTGAGTTCAGCCGTTCAAAAAGGGTGTCTCAAATAGTTCTACACAAGACTCAATTATGAGTGCACACAGTAAGACTCAATTTACTTATGCAAGGATCAACTGTGTACTCAAAGATTCAAGTTGTGATACACCATTACCAAAGATTATCATGCTCGCAATACTTGCTAGTTGTGAAAGTTCAAGCTCAACAAAAAGTATCTAAATGCCGTCACATGAATAATGATTCCATATTCACACACATAGGTTAATCAATTCAAGATCATGAATCAGATGCAATGCTCACACTCAAAAAAATAGGAATACGATTCATGTTTTCATCCATAGGTTTTCCCTTAGTTTCCAATCGACTTTTGATTCGGCTTACTCAAGATAAAAAAAGGTCTTCCTAAGGCTTGTAATGGGGCTGAGTGCAAAGGTATGGTCATTTAGGCTCAATGACTTTTTCCTCGTGAGTTGTGGCATTCTCAAGGCATTCCCTTCTTTTCCTTTATCAATTCTTTTTCTAGTGCTTCTAAGTCACCTTTTTATTC
>NW_006238998.1:1152828-1152895 GCF_000226075.1 Solanum tuberosum | reverse complement strand
GTTTTTGTTTTCTTTTTGAATTGAATTGAAGGGGTTCCATTTTTATGCAATACCATGGGTTAAGGGG
>NW_006238998.1:1150937-1152679 GCF_000226075.1 Solanum tuberosum | reverse complement strand
GAGGCAAATTCTAGGATCTATCATGCATGGTTCAAAGTAAGCTCATCACACTAGGTATTGACACTACAGTCAAACAAGACTCCACACTTTCGCTAGTGTGCAATGATCATCACAAGAGACTCAATTCGATAGTAGGCTAGTCATAATGAGATGCAAAGAATTCACATATTGTCTATGCAACTTCATTTGGCCTCATCATAGCCGTACATTCATGTTCGTTCAATTGAGAGCACTATTCAAGTCATCGATATTGATCGAAACCAAGATTCAAATTTTTGCAAAAGAATAGCCACATTCAACTCATGAGGGGTGGCAAAATAGTGAGAAAAATTCAAAAAATTTTGAAAGGGTCAAAATCATTTTGCAATTATAAATAAATGGAAATGATAACGGAGCCACAAGCTCAAACAATCGCAAAGCAGTTTTAAAAACACAATTAAAAACAGACAAACCCAAATCTATACAAAACATAAGTATCTGAAACAAGCACACAAAAGGTGAGCCTCACCCCACCACAAATAAAATCATTTGTCCTCAAATGCAAAGAAACACAGAATCCGAAAGGCAAAATAAAGAAATACAAAGAGGGAGGTAAAGAGGTGATCTTGGCTAATCTGTCACTCCATCATCTAGGCATCAGTGCCCGATGTGTCAGCCTGGAATTTGATAATGGCCCCCGAAGCTTCTTCAGAAGATTCAGCTGCAGCTGAGTTACTAAGATTGTCCAAGTCATGAGCCGCCAAAAAGGAGTGGATAGCTTTGAAGAATCCATGTCTCCACGAGGGAATAGTGGGGTCTCGGGGATTTGTTCTCTTGCTGGCACTGGGCTTCTTGCCCTCATTATCCATTTTGGGAGAATTTATTGCCTTTGTATTTATCCTGAAATTTTTCGCTCTTGTTTGTCGGGGTGGCATATCTCTTCCAGCTACTTTCGGTCTAGCCATTTCTACAAAGCTTCGAGAAAAAGTTAGAAAGTGTTCAGACAAAAGCCAGGTAGTTCAATTGAAAAATCACTTAGCTGAACCAGTTGGCGAAGCGCGCAACTACTTCGGCGGTTCACCGAGTGCCTTGCATAGAGAATACAAGGGTGTAGACAAAGGGCGGACCAGAAGTCTTTCGGCGAGTCGCTTAATGCTTTTGGCGATCAAAGGCTTCTTGCCAAAAGTTAAAGAATTCATCATCATATTTGGCATTAAATTAAAGGCGAGATGGGGATTTAAGGAGAGATGGGGATTTGGCATAAAAAATTCTACTAATATAAGAATTCTCAAATAACACCACTCCCCAGCAGGGGTGCCATTTTGATGCTTATCGTGACCAACGACACTAACCTACGGTATGAGTGTCTACGATCATCGATAGTATAGTAACCCAACTAAGGGTTGGGGTCGTGTCCCAAGGTAGTGGTTTTGAGAATTGATAGAAAAATAAAATTTAGCTCTAACTAGTCGTAGTTAAAGACAATAAGATTAAAAACATGGTAAATTAAAGGGGGTGACATGAAAGTGTCAAATATCGATTGGGGTTTTTGTCACAAATAGTAAAAATAGCAAAAATTAACAAAAAAATCAAGTATGGGGAAATGTTCTTGGGGTGTGAACGCAATACAAGTTGGGATAAATCGTTGGGTACATGCTTTCAATAGGAAATTTGCAAGATAATAGTGACTAGGCTAAGCTTTAGAAGGAAATAAGTTCCCTTTCGGGCAACTTACCCCATTTCAAATGGGTTTCTCTCGGACA
>NW_006238998.1:1142007-1150610 GCF_000226075.1 Solanum tuberosum | reverse complement strand
ACCCAACAACAGTATCAACACATATTTGCTAAATCACACCCCAAGGATGGGCTTTTTAGCCACACATAAAGAAATAATAAAATACACCTAAAATGATACTAAAATCAAATGGGTATAAGAAATTAAACCTTGATTTAAGCAAAGGAAGAAGAATGGAGAAGATCCACTTCCAACTTGGGGAAGATGAAATCATTTTCACTTCAAGTCTCCCACAAAACCGTTTCCAAACTTGAGAGAAAATATCTAAAAAAGTACTATTCTATTCTGAAAATAATAATAATGGTTCGGGGCTTGTAAAATTAATAAAGAGTTTAGTATTTATAGCCATCAGAAATTAGCGCAGGCGGATAGTTCGGCGAGGTTAGTCGAGTCCGCCGAATGACTCGGCGACTCGCCCTGCTTCTGTCTCATCGCCGTTGAGTGCTTGCCTACAACATCTTCACGTTTTGGACCATTGGGCGGTATAGTACTGCTTTGTGGAACTATTCGGCGAAGCGCCGATGCTCCTTTCATCGCCTTTTTGATCCTCTTCCTTCAGGGCTTCACATACTGGAACAAAGGGCGGAGTCTGTCCTTTCGGCGAATCGCCAAAGGTTCTTGGCGATGCTCATGCTTCAACTTTTTCGTTCTTTTCAGCCCTTTTGTTCCTTTTTGAGCCTAAGTGTCCATGTTTCCACTAAAACTTCAAATACTTGAAACTTAAGAGTTTAATCAGATATTGAGACAAAATAAGCATTCGAGGACACTATTTCTATCAAAATAAAGCCCTAAATGAGTCTAATTTGTGGACTCATCAGCGTCAATACAAAATAATGTACAAAGTATGAAAGGCTATAGACTAAATGAGTAAGTATCATAAAATACAAAAAGCAATCAGATAAGGAAATCAAATTTAGATAAGCATGCTAACCCACTACTGAATCTAAAAAAATACAATAATGATCAAACAACAACCTAACCAAGCCCCATAAGCTCGATAGGTATAAACAACATACCACCTACCTAGGCCCCCATAAGCCCAGAAAGTGCCAAATCAATCTACATGCCCGATGGGCAAGAAGCTAGGGCAGTTAAGGAGGGTTATATTGGGTGATTGTATCCGAACTTGAAAGACTTTCAGCGGAATCAGAATCAGATTGGATTGAAGGTAAGGACGGCGAAGCTGGAATTCTATGGTTTCGATTCTTCCTAAGTGATTAGGTCACTCCTCTTCTCTCCGATTGGGGAAGTCTCCAATTCCCTTACTTCGATTTCCAATGACTCAGTATAAAGCTCATTTGACTGTCGCGTAGGTAAAGTGTTTGCTGGTCCGCCGGGTGAGACCTCTTGTACTCCTTCTTTCGCTGATTAAGAGCCGGATGAGAATCCTCTCAAATCCTCGAATGAGAACTTCCCTTAAGGAAGGAATGGGGATCTGGATCTAGCCTTGCGATTGGGGCCGCTGAGCCCAACAAAAGAGGCTCTCGAAAGAGAGCTTTCGACCTTTCTTTCTTCCTTTGGAAATAGGGAAGTTAGATTTTGACCAGGCACGTATCGAAGGAGCAAAGGAGGAGGTAGCAATAGGATTAGCAGGAGTAGCAGGAAGCGAACGAAAGTGAGCTTGTTCTCGAATCAGCGCACTAGGAATCGAAGTCGGTAGCCCCTTGTCTTTGTAAGAAGTCACATAGCCCTTTTTGGCAATGATATATCCCCGTAGACAGTGCATAGCCCTCTTAGGCAACATCATAGCTCTGTGGGTTGCACGTAGCCCTCTTTTGCATCACATAGCCCTGTGGGCAACATATAGCCCTCTTTGGCATCAAAATAGCCCTGTAGGCAACACATAACACTCTTTGTCATCAATATTGCCCCGTGGGCAACACATAGCCCTCTTAGGTAATAACATAGTCCAATTAGACAACATCATAGCTCTCATAGACAGTTCATAGCTAAACAGCAAATCACAATAGCCCCAAGGGGGACAACAGACAATTGAATAAGCTAAAGGTGAGCAATTTAGCTATAAACAATGTATATATATATATATAGTTTCCAAGTCGTTCCTAACTCAAGGTCGTTCTTAACAGATTATGAGTCCCTATAATGAGGGCTTATAACCACTCAATCAGCCAACCATTCACAACTACATCTACAAGATCACCAACATTAACTACCCTACTCTATCACTCCCAAGCTCTAAGGAAATATGCTGAACGAAGGGAATAGCCTTAACATACTTTTCCTTTATAATTTATGCTGGAAATACCTCTGTCCGCACCACCACAACACTAAAAAAAAGGTAAAACCAATCAATAATTAAGGACAAGAATTACTACGACAATCGATACAGATTCCTATCGTAAATTGCTATCCAAGATCTAAGGTATCCATAAACTAATAAAAGATGGTTGCTAACTTTTTTTACACGCCCAGAACACTTAAATAAAATCAAACCACTGGAAAAAAAAACTATATTGCCACAGCCTCCACGGATCTACACCAATCAATTCACCATGAACACTATACCAAAACGACGAGCTCGCGAAGTAGGGCAATTTTCGATAAGGAGCCAAGAAGAGATTATGAACACACAAGGATGATTTGAAGAGAATTTCTCTGATTTTCGTGGGTTTCTTACGAGTTTGAATGAAGAAAAATGAAGAAGATGCTATCTTATAAGCTTCCACTGACTTAGGGGACCCACCTCACGTGCTTGCTTGTGCAGTTTCGTGAAAACGCGAATATCTCTCCATTCTGAATTCATATGAACAAACTGTTTGATGTGTTGGAAACTAGACTTGTAGACCTTTGATTTAATAAGTCGTGGGCCCCATAAATCTTTTTAGTTTGGGAGAAAACTTCCGAGACGTTTGACCCAAATTTCAGAGAAATCTTTAGAAAGGAACTTACGATTACTTTCGCCAACTTTTATTTTGCGACTTTACCTTACTTCAAAACTTTAGATACAACGCTTGAACACTTAAAATATGACATACCACATCATTCTTAATGTATTACTCACCCTCTTTATCTTTCCACCAAGGTATGAGTTAATTTAGACGTTTTGAAAAGTCGGGTTGTTACACTTGAGACTAGAAAAGAGCGAGTTGAAGGACCTGGAGATGATCCGCCCAATGTGTTAAAAAATCCCGACTAATGTAACCGAATAAGTCATGAAATAGTTCCAAATTTATTTTTGGGAAAGCTATAAATAGTTAAGTAGAGAGAGAAAATGTAACTTTCACACATTCAAACTTTTAGACATTAAGTTGAAGCCTTTTCTCCATTCTTATTAGTCTTTAGGGTTTTCAATATCTTTATAATCAACACTTAGATGGTTAAATTCAAAGTGAATCTTGAAGATTCCTGTTCATTATGTGCAAATTAATGGCAGAATTCACTTTGGGTATAATTTTTCTTCCATTTTATTATGTGTGGCTAAAACCCCAAAGGCTAGGGTTTGATTTTGGGGTTGGGTTGTTATATGTTTTAGTGGGCTTGGTGTCTTGCTCTGTTTTATTGCTATTTAGTTATGGATTCAAACTATTGAACATGAAATTAATTGATGGGTTAAGGTGACCAACTTAACCCTAGGTCATATCTTTGATTGATGTCTTAAAGGGATTAATAGAAGTGGTTGAATAGTTTGATGCTTGCAATGTGGATTTGGTTTTATATTTTCACTTGAGAAAGGATTTGTAGACTTATCATCGTTACTAAATCTAATTGAAATAGAGATTACTGTAAAGTAATGAATTGATGTATAAGTTGCATAAATGAGTCCGAAAGGAGATTTTGTGTTATGATACTTTGAGAGCGAAGAAGATTAGTATCTATAATGATGATCTGCCTTATTCGTGATCATTTAGTAGCTTTTTAGCAAGCACCTTAACCCCTTTAGGAAATCAATGCCAACCCCACTGTCATGACCCAGGGGTACCCCCTAGACGTAACCTGGCGTACAAGACCCCCAAAGACCTCATACAAGCCACTTAGCTTTCATAACATAGGATAATAGAAAATGGTGCAGAAATTTAAAACATTTTCCATACAATCAAAGTCTTTTTATAAAACGAGTGGAAGTCTATAACACTTGTCTCAAACCATCTAAAACCATAAATGTCTTTGGGACGCAGCCCATATAAAAGTTCTAACATAAAAATGAAAGACATAAAGGAAAGGTGATCAAATCCTCGATGCTATGAGGACTCACCAAGTCTTCACTCCTTGCTCTACTATGAACCTAGCCACGGGGATGTAACTCAATATCGCCAGACCCTACATTTGATAAGAATGTAGGCAAGAGTATGCATTAGTACAATCAAGTGCTAAATATGATAGCTAGCATAACATCATCAAGAGCATAACATAAGCATTAGCCAACATCAGACATAAGACATAAGTTACAAGCATAAGAGATAACAACATAGTCATAGGCATAATCAATGCATCTAGATCATCATAATATAAGAAAAACACTTCATAAGTAACCTCAAAGCATACTTGTGCAAGGCATGGATAAGACCCCATAAATCTCACCATGCTAAGTAAATCTCTTTAGGCCAACATTCATGTTCATCATCTTTTGATCTCCTCCTTAGCTTATTTCTCATAGACATGGGAACATTCACCTTTAGTCAAACATATCAAGGAAGGCAACTCTAGCAACAATCCAAACTAAGCATATATCATATAAGAAAATCTCATATAAAAACATACTTATGATACTTCCTTGAAGTAACCTTGATTCATCGTAATCATGCTACTTTGAGTAGGGACTTGTCTCTTTGTCACGACCCAGGTGTACACCCTAGATGTAACATCGAATACAAGACCCCGAGAGGCCTCATATAAGCCACTTAGCATATCAAAGCATAAGATAATAGAAAAGTGAAGAAACTTAAAACATTTTTCATACAATAGAAGTCTTTTACAAAAGCAAAGCGGAAGTCTATTACACTTGTCTCAAACCATCTAAAACAACTTGAATAACTCTTGGGACACAACCCATACAATAGTTCTAAACATAAAAGAAAGACATAAAAGAAAGGTGGGCAAATCCTCGATGTAATGAGGACTCATCAAATCTTCAACTCCTTGCTTCTATTAAAAACCTAGCCACTGGGATGGAACTCAAAATCGCCGGACCCTACATTTGATAAGAATGTAGGCAAGAGTATGTGTTAGTACAAAATGTACTAAATATGATAGCTAACATAACATCATAAGAGCATAACAACATTATCATAAGCATAATTTCCAATATAGACATAATATAAGCATTAGTCAACATAAGGCATGATCCATAAGCATAAAAGGTAATAACATGGTCATAGGCATAATCAATGCATCTAAATCATCATCATATAAGAGAAACACTTCATAAGTAGCTTCAAGTCATACTTGTGCAATGCATAGATAAGACCCCATAATCTCACCCATACTAAGTACCACTTTAGGTCATCATACATGCTTATCATCTTTTGATCCCACCCTTAGCTTAATTCTCATAGACAAGGGAATCTTTACCTTTAGTTAAACATATCATGAAAGGTAACTATAGCAACAATCCAATCTAAACATACATCATATAAGCAATTCTCATGCATACAATGCTTTCTTGAAGTAACCTTGTTTCATTATAATTATACTTCTTGGTTAGGGACTAGTTCCTATTTTAAAACCTTGGAACACTATGAGATACCTCTTTAAGCACATCTTAGTTCCTCTGTACTTTGAACACTACGAGATACTTCTTTAAGTATGTTTTAGTTCATTATTGCTTGTGAACACTATGAGATACTTCTTCAAGTATGTCTTAGTTCATTATTATCTTGAACACTACGAGATACTTCTTCAAGTATTGTCTTAGTTCATTGGATACAAAGATTGCTACTAGAAACCCCGACTTCTCTACGTGAAGGCTTTCATCTCATAAGACTTACTTTGGGAAAACCCGGACTCTACTATGTGAGAGTTCCCCTTTCTATTTGGAAGCCCAGACTCAACTAGGTGTGAACCTCCATCTCATTGTCAATATCCACTCGGGGCTAAGCATACACCCCATAGGCTAGTCATTAAGCCTTAATTAACTAATGACTCATGTAAGGATGTTCTTGACAACCAATTCAAGTTTCATACATCATAATCATAGACACTTTACTCTCAAAGTGTTCTTATGGCATTGTCATAGAATTCACAAAACATGCATAATTATAATACTTTTACCTCCTTGAGGTTCAAGTCTCTCTTTCTATCATCACATCTATAATTCTAACATTAGACATGGATATCATCATAACTCAAGTGATTCTATCACTTCATACAACCAAACATTCATAATTCAACAACTCTATCTATAGTCTTCCACCCTCATGCAAGTTTCACTCTCAAAGCCTTAACATTCATAATTCAACACATTAGCTTTACTCTCAAAGCCTTAGGAATCAACATACATCACTACAAGCCTTACTCTTAAAGATTTACTTCTTACAATCCTCACATAGGCCTAGATCACAAGACATTTTAATTACATGCTTCATTCTTAAGCAATTGTAGTCATATATCATCATAAATGCTAAATATCAAGCATCACTAATCACGATCCATCATATATACTTTAATCCAATTCAATTCATGTCTACATGCTTTTACTCTCAAGAAATTACTACACATACCATCAACCCTAGAAGATTATCTCTAAATCCTCAATTTTCCTTCTTAAGACATAAACCCACATTACGTCAATTTCATCAATTAGACTAGGTTTAGGCATAGAAAACATGTATTTTCATCATAATAACATGATTCATTACTAATTCTATCATAAACAATCAATATCCACTCAATTGGATCAACATACATCATAACCCACAACATTGAAGAAACCCTAACTTGAAATGGGGAAAACTTCATCAAATTGGGGGAATTATAGGGGGCTACATGTATGGAAGAATCCATGAATGAAAAATCTATCATACCTTGGATACAAAGCCCTCACAAAGCTTGGAAGATTAGAGGAATTTGACCTAGCTTGACCCTTCTTCTTCTTCTTCTTCTTCACTTTCTAGAGAGAATATTTGAGAGGGAATTGGGTTTCTTTTTGGTGAGTTGAAATAATGAATAGGATCAATAAATTTCAGAGTCTAAAGTCTTTATATAGGTGGTCTAAATGAAGTTAAAATGAAACCACTGATGTGAGGCTAAAAATATATATTTGAGGCTAAAAATATATATTTTAATCATTATTTGCCTCACATTTATTATTTATATTTTCCTTTCTTGAGCATAAATTTTATGGATTGTGCTAAATAGTGTATTTTATTTGCAGGATTAAATTGGTGGAAAAATGAAGAAGTTTGGAACTAAAATGAATTAAAAATAAAAGGTTGAAGAGGGAAATAAGCAGACAACTTAATGGATTAAATGAAATATAATAATATATAAACATATGAAAGACAATTGAAAGAAGAATTAGAATTGAGCGCATCAACTGCCACGTGGCTTTATGTGAAGCATTCCTAAACAATTGAGGCGGCGCAGTGCACCATTTCACGGAGAAGAGAAAAAGAATTCTTATTCCACTTGGTTTTGAATTCCTAATTTATTTTGAATTTAATTATTTTATTTAGGATTTTCTATATCTATAAATAGTCCATAGAAATAATTATTAGGGACATCAATCTAGAGGAGGAATCATAGGGCATCAAGTAGAAAGTCGTCAATACTTTTTAGGGTTTTTTTCTTCTTTTCTGTTCTTAGAGATTAGTGGCTAAATGCCCTTGTTCTGGGGCAGTAGCTACTAATCAAATGTTGAATATTTAAGGTTTATGAATTAATTATTGGTTGTCATTATAAGTTGCTTATATATTCTTGTTTTAGTATTTTATGCTTGCGCACCATAACATAAATCTATTGTCTAATCTTAAAGTCGGGAGAGGAGAGGTTAGATAGACCAGAGAATATAGAGAGCTCGGTCGACCCATTTGATTGAGGTGATTAGTGTTCAGGAGTGACGCCCGGACGAACAACTTGCTTGGTTATGAAATAGGATGAAATATAAATGCTCGCCAGTTAGTCTATTTATCCCCGTTCAACGATGTAGTTAGATAGCTAACTGGAGTAGGCGACGAGAGGTGTATAGCCCGACTCATATAATTAACCCCTATAAACCAATAACTTGACAACTAAAGTTAGTTCTAAGCCAAGAATATGATACATGAGCTTCAATGCATGCTGCAGCCCTGGGATTTTCCAAATCACTGTAAGTAATTTTATTATTTTATTCCTGCATTCTTTTCTTTTGACACTCTTAAATAAATAATTAGACCAGTATAATTTAGTAAAAATAGTTAATTGACAAGTCCTTTGGTGTAACACCCTTCAAAATGAAATAGGATAAAATAGAGCCTCACATGGGTTTTCTGCATTAATAACTTGTTAAAATAATGAAGAATAGCCTTTTTAGTCAGTTTTAAAGAGTTTGGAAGTCAAACGTCAAGGGATGACCAAGACTTTTGGAAACTAGTATTTTACGTGTTGGTGTGTTCTAGTATGTTGTTCATGTTTTTATGTGTTGTTTGGAGTCTAAAATCAGAGGAGCTGACCCTAGTGTCTTAATAAAT
>NW_006238998.1:1140561-1141883 GCF_000226075.1 Solanum tuberosum | reverse complement strand
CTTGGAGGGAGCATGTCCGCGTCGCGGACTAGCTCCACCAAGGGCCAAAAGTTTGGTCTGCGTCGCATACGTGACACGGACTCTTTTGTCTCGAAATTTAATTTCCAAAAACTTGTGGGAACACCTTTGCGTCGCGAACTTGTTTCCCGACGAAATCTGTGAAAATAAAACTCAAGTTTGACTTGTTTAAGAGGTCCAACTAAGTGAGGGGTAGTTTGGGTACTTTGGGGAATTATTATAAACAATTATTCTACCTATTTTAGGGTATTTTATGTGGTTAAAACCCCAAAACCTAGAATTAGACCTCATTATCCAAATTGAACCTTCCCTCTCAAATAAATTCTCTCTCTAGAACTCCATGGAAGACATTGATGAAGCTTTAAGCTAGGGGATGGGTTCCTACTGATTTCTCCTTCAAATTCCTAGGAAATTAATCATAAAGGTATGGGGATTTTATCTTTGATTCTCCTTTCAATCAATGAGCCAAATCAAAGTGATTTCAATGTTTTTTTCAAAACACTAAAAAAAAACCCCCAATTTCAATTCTAAGCTTGGGTTCTTGCATGAAAGTATTTCAAATGATGATTTATGTTAATATTGATGGCTTTAGGATCAAAAACTCCATGAACCCATGCATATCTTGAAATCCTAATTTTTGGGTCTAAAGTGGGTCTATTGATTATGAGCTAATAATGTGATGTTAATGTGTAGATTGTTATGGGCTATTTGATTTATGTATTGTTCTATATTGAATTGTGAGGAATTGAGGGTCAATTGTGCTATATTTGATGTTGGCCTTGAAGGGGCAATTGTGACCTAAGGTTTATGATGATGATGAAGTTGTGAATAGATTATTGATTCTAGTATTATATATATATATATGTAGTAGATGTTAGAATTGTGAGGTTTGATCCCTTTGAAAGTGGGGAGGTGTTTACTTTATAAGCATGTTGTGACCATGGCCTGGTAGGCAAAGTTGGATGATTGTTGTTTTGACTAATGTTGATTATGTGAAGGTAATGTGATATGATGTGGATTTTTGTATGGTCTAAGAGCATGAAAGGTGACCTTGTGTAAGAGACTTTATGTGTTATGCTTGGTTGTTGTCTTCTTTGAATGACTTATAATGAAGGTGAAGTTAGGATAGACTATGTTTACCTACTCTCACACCTAGCGAAGAATGAATGAAAGAATGGGAGTTAATGTTAATGAATGAAAGTTGGGTCTATTGTAAGGATAGTCTCAAAAGGTACTACTTTAAATGAATGGGTTTCCTAGATGAAAGGTTTTGTCATCTTTGAATCCAAGAGCTTCCTTAATGA
>NW_006238998.1:1137145-1140514 GCF_000226075.1 Solanum tuberosum | reverse complement strand
TACTTAGTAATCCAAGAGCTTCTTAAGTGAATGAATGAAATGAATGTCCAAACTCCGTGGGGGAGTAATGTCTAGCACCGAGAGGATATGAAGATTGGTGGATACTCCTTAGTTAGTTGAGATGTGAGTATTTAGTAGCAACCCTTAAGATGGGTGCCCCTTCGTTAGTTAAGATGTAGGTACTTAGAAGCAATACTTCTATCCCTTAACTATGTGCCCACATAGGACTAGCTAGTGGTCACTACCACGTAAAGGCTAAAAAGAATGACCCTACCTTAGGCAAGTGGGGATCCCTCATCTGGTAAGGGTTACTATCGGGATTCCATGTCAAGCTCCATGGTCTATGTCGGTTAAGGCTCTTCCCCCACATTAATGAATGAATGAACTAAGGTCTCTTAAGGGTGTACTACTTAGGATAGGTGGTGGAATGGGACATCATCTAGACATTGCGCAAGTAGACATTTAAGGGAGATCTTGGTGTGTCTTAGTAATGATAATGAATGAATGAGTCTTATTGGGCTAATTAATGAAAGTGTTGGTCGTTGAGCATGCTAATGTGAGAGTGAGTCATAATGAATTGAATGTAAGTGCTTATGTTGAATTGAATGTATGTGATGATCTTATGTCATTTAGTGAATGAAGTTGTCTAAATGCATTAAGTTGAATCAACGATTTATGTTGAGATGTGAATGGAACTTGTCTTGTGTAGCCTTAAGGATCACTTGGGTGTGGTATGGAGAGGTAGTATGGGCTGCCTCACCATGTCTTACTTAGGTGAGTCTTGGGATGACATTTGATGAGTGTTTTTAGCTTGATGAAGTGACTTGTTAGCTTATGTGCTTATATGTCTTATGTGACTAATTGGTGAAGGTTGAGGTATGCATGGTAAGTGCACTTTGTATGACCTTAAGGTGGTGCCTTAGTGTGGGTGATGGTATGGGACATTGTCCATACATTGCACAAAGGTATTGTTTAAGGGTTACGTAAGGTGGAGGTCCAAGGCAAGAAGGTAAAGGTAAATTGTTTATGTATGTTTATGAGGTATTGTGAAGCATATGACTTTGTATTGTTGGTTGTGACTTGTAAATTGCCTATTATGTTGATGTTCATGAGATTTTATCAAAACGGCATGAAAGCATAACTTCCACACAAATGTCCTTTTTAGCATGTTTTGCATATCCTCATATTTAGTACGTGTGTTGTACTAACCCCTTTCTTCTATTTTACTACAAGTGTAGGTTGTGGTAACTAGGAGGAGATTGTGCTTTGGAGTTGCTTGGATTGCTTCACTCTTCCAAGTCTTTGGTATGTCCTCAAGATTCGAGGACTATGTTTAGAAGTTTCTTAGCCATGGTAATAGACACTTAAGTTCCATTTCATTTGTAAAGGGCCGTGTCCCTTAGTACGTTTTAAGTTCTTGTCTAAGATTGGCTAAAGAGACTTAGTAGTTCCACTTGCATATTGATGTTTTCAAATGTTGATGACTCTTGAAGTCTTATGGTTTTATTGAATAAAAGTTTTAAATTTTTAGTGATTTTTATGATCTATGCAATGAATGAATGCTAAGGCTTGTATAAGACCTCCAAGAGGTTGAATACGCATGTAACGGCTAGGGGGTGCTCTCGGGTCGTTACATTTGGGTTCGATAATCTGGCTCTTTTAAGAGCAACTATATTACTTTCGCAACCACGTACACTTGCGTGTGCAATTGGGAGCAACAAGTTTTTGGCGTCGCTGTCGGGGACTTAGAAATTAATTATCCTTCTAGGTTATAATTTTTATTTTTATTTATTTATTTATTTCGATACATATTTTTTTTCTACTAATTAATACTTTTCCTGGGATGAACGGGAATGAGGATTATTCACAAGTGGTAAGACCTTGTCCTTATTGCAAAGGAGCTCACTTTTGGCAACAATGTAATTATATTCCCGAGGGAGAATTGTGTGCACCATCTCTATCATGTTAATTTTGTAGGGGGTTGTGGGTCGGTTGCACCGTGTGTTGCTACCCTACTCCAAAACCCTCTCATGATGATGCGAATAATCTTTGTTCCTTTGATAGTATGGAATCTTGCAGGAAATTAATAGAGGAATATGAAGAGCGCCGTAGGAGAATCATATATGTGATGTCACGCCTTATAGATAGGAAAATGAAGCACTTTCAAGATGTTAATATGTTTTTCTTGCATATTCAAAACTTAAGCAATGAATTGAATGCAAAGGTTGTTGCGTTTGACGCTTAACAATCCAATTCTGAGTTTTGTGATACTGAAAAAGCACTCAAAAGTTAAATTGAGGATCTAAAATTGGAGGAGATGCAATGCAATCAGACTTTTCTTGCAGATGCCACATTTGGGAAAAAGTTTAAACTGAGCATGTTGCAATTGGTGTAAGTTTGGAAGAGGGACATATTGGACCCCATTCAAATCACTTTTCAACATTATGTTTAGATGATGTATTATTCGAGTTATCTAAATTAATGGAGAACTATATACATGAGGAACAAGGCCCCTACATCGTAAGGTTTTCTAGTCCACGTAGACAAACGAATATTCCTCACATAAGGGCCAAGAAGTGTAAGATGCGACATATATTACTTGTTTTTTTATCTTTATACCACCACCCCTTGAGAGGAGCAGAAAAATAGATGTAAAGTTAGGGGTACAATTTATAAGTTCAAAGTGGAAAGAAAAGTAGTGAATTTACTTGTGTCGTGCCGCGATGTTAAATTATGCGCTTATTGGGAGGCAACCCAATTTATAGTGTAACTTCTTATTTTTTATTTTATTTTATTTTTAGTGTCATTTTTTGTGTGGTTTTAACAGGTTTTGGAGAAGTCTGAGTAATCAAAATTTGGAGCTAAGGAGCACGTTTGAGCTTAAGTGTGGAGGTGACGACCCTTGATGAAAATTGAGAGAACATGCTACTAGCTAGGCCTAAAGGCCTCATGGAGTTTTCCTAACCCTTGTTTTAAATATTATTTGATGCTTTGGGGACATAGCATCTTTTTAAGTGTGGGATGGAGGAATGAATTCCTAATATTTAATGTTTTATTGAGTCTTTTATTTTTTTAGGATGGGTTCCTCGCATTTTGTTTTCAGTTCTTTTCTCGAGGATAGTCCTTTTGAACCGAGTGTCTTTTAATTTTTTTAGGAATAAGTTTTTTTTTTGTTTTTTTTTAGAGAAAAGAAAAGACCCTTTTGAGTAGTGTGATACTTGCTAGTTAGGTCTAATTTTTGAGTAGTACTTTCTTGTGAATGCTTGATAAAAAATGCAGACTCTTTGACATCTAAGCTTATGGTTGTGACTTTGTATATAGCTTATTTTATTTTGTAGTTTGTTATGATCATGTCTCTCTTAGAAGTGG
>NW_006238998.1:1133102-1136894 GCF_000226075.1 Solanum tuberosum | reverse complement strand
GCCTTTTGTTGGTAGCCATATTTTTCCCTTGACTATTTATTGAATCCCTAATTTTTGCACCTTGCTTCCTTGAGCATTATAGCATATACTTATTCTAATTATCAATGTTGAGAAAAAAGGATGGTTGAGTGAAAAAGTAATCAATGATAGCTACAAAGTGCTTAGAAAGCCCTCTTTGAAAGAATGTGATGTGAGAAAAAAACATGAACAAAAGAAGTTACCTTGATGATGGCCCTGGTCCTTTCAAGGACATCGTGCACCTTAACGCATGTAAAATACGTAAGTTGAGGGTGGCTATTATGAAGGAAAACTCTTTTAAAAAAAAGAGAAAAAAAATTATTGAAACATTCTTGAGATGATGAGAATTACTTGTGAAATAATTGTTGAAGAGAGGACTGAAAATAAGAGAAGAAAAATAATGGGTGATGAAGTCTTAAAGTGTTAAGTGCTTAAAGGAAGTGTAAGTCACTATTATATAGTTTTCCTACCCATCCCCTAGCCTACATTTAGGGGTGTGCATTCGGTTTTTCGGTTTGGTTTTTCACTATTCGGTTTGGATTTTTCGATTTTTGGTTTGTAAAAGTGTAACCCAATCCGATCCAAAATAAATTTGTTTTGGTTTGGTTTGGTTTTCCTTTATTCGGTTATGTCAATAATTAATAACATAACCAAAGTAATAATATTGATTCTCTTAAATATACTTTATAATATAAATCATAAGTAAAACTTAAAATACAATACTTATAATTATACCTATTACAGATGTTCAATTATAAACTATAAATGCAATCATGATGAAAGGCAATAACCAAAAAGGGATAAAAGTGGTTAACTCCAACCTAATTCTAAACCTAAACATTTATAAGAAGAAAATTCAGTTCAAATTTTAGAAACTGAAGAAGATTAGAGGGGATATGCCCTAAAAGCAATATTTGATGGAGAAATATTTAGAAAAATCGAAGGATTAAAATCAAATCTTAAAACAAAATTATTGTTATAATTTTTTCTTTTAAATATATATATATATATATATATATAATTCGGTTTTTTGGTTTTTATTTTTTAAAATCCAAAAGCAAACCAAAAAACCAAACAAAGTAATTTATTAATCCAAAACCAATCCGAAAAACCAAAAAAACCAAATCCAAATAAAAATTCAGTTTGATTTGGTTTGGTTATTCGGTTTAATCTGAATAGTGCACACCTCTGCCTACATTATAACCCGTTAAAGTCCTATTTGATTCTATTCAATCATGCTTAATTAGTGGAGATGTACATAATGGACAAGCCTATGGTTCTTCGTTCATACATGTGAATTTTATTTCTGAGTGTCAGAGTTGTTCTGTGATGCTAAATCCTTAATTTATATTCAATCTTTTGAATTGAGTGTGTGGACTAATTCTTTTTGTAGGGCACTTGTTTCATGATAGATATGTGATTTTATTTGCTTTCTTTGATGAGAGTAGGTGAGCAAGCTTAAATTTGATGAGTTCAAAGTCTTTCTTTGAGGTTAGGAGGTTAGAGGTTTGTTGTTTATTTGGATGTCTTGCATAATGATTGAGAATTGTACCTGATGTTTTGAAATTGGTAAATGGCCTAATTGTTTGTATTAACAAAGTGATGACAAACCTATTTTGATTTATTTGAGATGAGCTTTAATGTGTGCTCGAAGATGAGCAAAAGTTTAAGTGTGGGGAGTTGATGTGAGGCAAAAAATATATATTTTAATCATTATTTGCATCACATTTATTATTTATATTTATCCTTTTTGAACATGAATTTTATGGATTGTGCTAAATAGTGTATTTTATTTGCAGGATTAAATTGGTGGAAAAATGAAGAAGTTTGAAGCTAAAACGAATTAAAGATGGAAGGTTGAAGAAGGAAATTAAGCAGACAACTTTAATGGATTAAATGGAATATAATAATATATAAACATACGAAAGACAATTGAAAGAAGAATTAGAATTGAGCGCATCAACTACCACGTGGCTTCACGTGAAGCATTCCCAAACAATTGAGGCGGCCCAATGCACTGTTTCACACAGAAAAGAAAAGGAATTCTTATTCTGCTTGGTTTTGATTTCCCAATTTGTTTTGGATTCAATTATTTTATTTAGTGTTTTCTACATCTATAAATAGTCCATAGAAATAATTATTAGGGACATCAATCTAGAGGAGGAATCAGAGGGCATCAAGTAGAAAGTCATCAATACATTTTAGGGTTCTTTTGTTCATTTATTTTCATAGAGATTAGTCGCTAAACTCCCTTGTTCTGGGGTAGTAGCTACGAATCGAATGTTGAATATTTAAGGTTTATGAATTAATTATTGGTTGTCATTATAAGTTGCTTCTATATTCTTGTTTTAGTATTTTATGCTTGCACACCATAAGATAAATCTATTGTCTAATCCTAAAATTGAGAGAGGAGCAGTTAGATAACCAGAGAATATAGAGAGCTCGGTCGACCCATTTGATTGATGTGATTAGTGTTCAAGAGTGACGCCCGAACGAACAACTTGCTTTGGTTATGAAATAGGATGAAATATAAATGCTCGCCAGTTAGTCTATTTATCCCTGCTCGACGATGTAGTTACATAGCTAACTGGAGTAGGTGACGAGAGGTGTATAGCCCGACTCATATAATTAACCCTATAAACCAGTAACTTGACAACTAAAGTTAGTTCTAAGCCAAGAATATGTTAAATGAGCTTCAATGCATGTTGTAGCCCTGAGATTTTCCAAATCACTGTAAGTAATTTTATTATTTTATTCCTGCATTCTTTTCTTTTGACACTCTTAAATAAATAGTTAGACCAGTATAATTTAGTAAAAATAGTTAATTGACAAGTCCTTTGGGTTCGATAATTTGGTTCTTTTAAGAGCCACTATAGTACTTGCGCGACCACGTACACTTGCGTGTACAATTGGGAGCAGCAACCACTTAATCCCACTTAAAATTGGAAAACCCAAAAGTGCCCTTAAATTTAATCCTTAAAACTGTCTCCAAGCCACCACCCACGAGCACTCACCCACGGGGCGTGGACTGACCCACGACCCGTACTGGTGGGGCGTGGGTTGGTGATTGGAACTTTTTAGCCACCTACGGGGAGTGGACCCCCTCTACGGGGCGTGGGTCCAGCCGTAGGTCCACTGTTTTGGGCAGATTATGGGGGTTATACGTTGACGATCTAACCCGAAACTCTTAATTTTAAGTATGAGAAGGTATATTCATGACTGTAACCCTCACATCAAGGTCTAGTTTAGCCTACTAGTTTCCGGGGTGTTACATTTTAGCTATATCTACTATTCATGGAAAAGTACTTCTTTACTAGTCCAATACAACATTAATCATGAATGGTTACGATTTACCAATTCAAGGCTATCAAGGAAAAGCACCTCATCATGCTAGACCAAGCTATCATGGAAAGCACACTCTCATGCAAGTCCAAGCTACTATATGAAGGGTACTATTGTTCAATCCAGGCTACCAATGAAATGGTTAGGCCTTACCAAGTCATGCTATCATGCAAGCATTCTATTATACTAGTTCAAGCTAACCTTTGGAAGGGTACGATTTCTCAATCCAAGGCTATCCATGAGTTCTACTACTCAAGCTAACATGCATGGTCTTGTCTTACCAAGTCAAACTATTCATGAATGGATACCACATCACAACTTCAAGTTATCTTAATTAACATGCTTTATTTCATTTTATGTGAGCAAATGTTTCAACCTAGAATCATTCAATGTGATAAAGTCCTTCACATTCATGCATGTTATACATTCATA
>NW_006238998.1:1120602-1128102 GCF_000226075.1 Solanum tuberosum | reverse complement strand
AGCTAATTTGACGTCTCAACTTGAAATTTTGTCAAAACATGTCATGGGTAATGGTGCGAGATTGGTAAATGATATTGATATGACTCATGGGATTACTACACTTGGGGGTGCATGCAATGAAAAAATAAAGTTATGAAATCATGGTTTTGAAAAGAGCTACTCTTATACAACTATTTGATTTGGATTGGTATTATGATTATTGTCTTTCCTAATGTTATGCTTTTATAATTAACTTTATCTACTCCATTTGGATTTAACTTAGCACCAAGAAGACTTGAGGTAGAGGCTCAAATAGGCTAGTGTCTAGTAGCAATCTCTAGTACCAAACTAGCGCCCCCGTAGGATTGTCTTAAATGACCTAGCTGTTGGATATGCATAGCATTAGTGATATGATATGAAGTTCTACCTTGACCAGTAAACTCTCCTTTCTTGGTGTGGAGGTTACACCCGATTTCATGTTTGTCACGACCCAGGGGTACCCCTAGATGTAACACGATGTACTTGACCCCGAAGGGGTCTCATACAAGCCCTTAGCATAATCATAAACATAAGTAATAGAAATAATACGAAATTTAAAACTTTTTACAATCAAAGCCTTTTTCATAAAACCAATAGAAGTCTAGACATTGTCTCCATAAGCCATCTAATACAATCGAATCAATAGGGTCACAACCCTTTTCAATAAAGTCTCAAAGTAGAACATATGAAAAGGAAACTAGAAAGAATAACTCTTGTCCTCAAACTATGAGGACTCACCAAGGCAAGGAAAGAATCAATCCAAGCCTTCAACCAAAGAGAAGCAACGTCAACAACCCGGACCTACACTTTGTGAAAAAAGGTAGAAAATATGGGTTAGCACAAAAATGTACCAAGTATGGAAGACATGCATAAAAATCCTCAAAACATGCAAAAAAGGGTCAATTTAGTTGAAACCATGCACTTCAACATTTTTAATAGTCATCATGCATAATAGTGTAAATACACAAGTCAAACCAACTCATAAGGAACCCTACACCGTACTTGTGCAATGCATAGACAAGATCCCATAATCCTATCTAAAGCTAAGTATCACTTTTAGGCCACAATCATCATACATTTCATAATTTTTCCTCATCCATAACCAATACTCATAAACAAGGAAACATTCATGTTCATTAACTTGAAACAAGTAAAGTCACTCTTAACAACAATACATATCATACATGCATAATTCATAAGTTTTCATAGTATAAAAGAACCTCACCACAACCACTCTTGAAGCCTACTTGTGCAATGTATAAATGGAGTCCCATACCCCCACTCATACTAAGTAGTACCTCTTAAGAAGTCATAGATATAGTTCATGTTCATGTTCTTGTCATAATTCATATTCTTGTCATTTATAAAATATAGCCTTAACCGACATAGACCATGTGAGCTACATGGAATCCGGTGTCTTACCCCCACACCGAAAAGAGTTGTCCTACTTGCCTATGGTTGAACTCATATATTAACTTTTAGGTGGATCCACTAGCTAACGCCCTATGTGGGCACATAGTTAAGGGACAAGGTTATTGCTACTAGAAACCCGGACTAACTAACGTAAAAAGTTTCCATCTCATGAGATAACTAATTTGGGAAGCCAGACTAACTAGCGTAAAAGCTTCCATCTCATATTCATATCCACTCGGTGCTAAGCATAATTCCCTTAAAAATTCATATTAAGTCTTTACTTAAGTTAATGTTCATGAAAGAATGCCCTAGAATTCTAACCAACATAGTATCATAATAGCTCATAGATTCATTAGGTGAGAATGGCCTTTCAACCTTAGAATCATTACTATGCGAGTAAACCTTTCACATCATGTTCATAATGTGTTTATGAGAATAACCTTTCAATCAACACTACAACATTATCATATTCATAGACATTTCATGCATAGTCATGTGTAAGGGTATGGGTAGAATGATCTTGCAACAACACCACTATTACATAATAGTCATAGGATCTTCACTTTCTAAATGAATCATAAGCTCATGCACAATTCTCATCAACATGTACAAACCCTCATAATTTACCATTCAAGGCTATGAATCAACTCAACCCAAACATCTACAATTTCTACATTAGATAGGGGAATATAATGATTCAATAACTCAATCAATATAAACATAATCAATTGACATGCTTTTATAATGAATTAACCCATATCATGAATTCACAATTTAGTAATTAGGCGATTCATGGGTTCTGGGGGGGATTTTTTTGGTCATAAATCAACAATTAATCATCAATTCAACCATAATCCACCATAATCAACCATAAATAAACAATTGAAAACGTTTTGACAAAGAACGCATGACTTGGATTGAAACCCTAGGTTTTGGGAAAATTGGAAGCTTTTAAATCAAATTTTGAAGAGACTCTATGGATGAAAGCTACCCATAGATGAAAATCCACCATACCTTGATTAAGAATCTCCAAGAAATTTGAGGAAGAACCCTTGAATTTTCCAAACCCTAGCTCCAAGTCTACTATTGTTCTTCTTTGGGTTTTAGAGAGAGAAATCTTGTGAGGAAAATGAACTTTTAGTTTGATTTGGGTGTTCGAGTATAATGACTTAGTTTTGGGTGTATTTTGACTTAAAACAACTGATATAGTACCCCTAAAAATACCCAAAACGACCTCATTTTAATTGGAATAAAATAGGAAAAGACTAAACTAACCTTCACTTAATTACCACACCCAGGTGTCACGATCCACCTTCACGAGCCGTGGTGGGGACCACGATCCGTGGTCCCACTCGTAAAGTTGGGGCAGTGGCTAGGCAATTGGTTCCACAAGCTCACAAGACCAAGGCATTCCCATGAGGGGCTCCACGATCCGTGGTCAAGACCATGAGCAGTGGTCCCTATCGTGGTCCTTGAGGCATTAGCTATGCTACATTGAGGCCCCTAGCTCAAATGCCCAAGGCATCTTCACGAGGGGCTCCACGAGCCGAGTTCAAGACCACTGGTCGTGGTCCCTCTCGTGGACCTGGGGCAGTAGCTAAGCTACTTGGTTGCCACCCTCACACGCTCAACTCTTCTCCACGAGCCGTGGTTTTCACCATGAGCCGTGAAATGGCTCGTGAAGGATAACTCTTTTTTGGCAGA
The DNA here is from genome assembly GCF_000226075.1 of Solanum tuberosum. Classification (NCBI taxonomy): domain Eukaryota; kingdom Viridiplantae; phylum Streptophyta; class Magnoliopsida; order Solanales; family Solanaceae; genus Solanum; species Solanum tuberosum. Next base: position 1,124,967 of record NW_006238998.1, on the reverse strand, counting down.
TTTTGGGGAGCACACTGCCTAGGCTACCACGAGCCACACTAAGATCTGTGGTCCCTACGACGAGTCATGGGGATGGTCGTGGTCACTAGGGTAGTGTCTAGGGGAGAGTGGACCTTTTTGGTCCTCTCCTTTGGCCCTTTACCTTAACTCATGACGTTAACCCCCACATTTTGGATTTAGTTTCACCTATTATTTTCCGGAGTGTTACGTTATCTCCCTCGAATGACGATTTAGACACCTTATGGAATTATAGACTCAAGACTAGCAACCCATCATGTATGCAACATAAAAATAATGCACAATTCAAAGGAGGAAACATCAACTCCATCTTAAGACATAAATAAGGCAACACAAGGAAGTAGGAGCTACATCCACAACCCATTATGCACAAAACTCATCATTTCATATAAATATAGGAGGAACTTCCTTCTCCAACTAGAAACAAGCTCAACACAATATTATGGAGCCAACATGCCATTACATCAGAAGCATAGCTAAGCATGTTCATCAACTCATCTCATGAAGTCAAATATGCAATCATCATACTAAAATGCACAACATCATGAGGAACATATAATTCATGAAAACTCATTTTATACTAAAACATGGATTCTCACAAGAACATGCATATCATAAGGAAATCATAAAGAACACATATAGCACATGACTTCCAAAGCACCAAACTCAAGAGAGACTACTTACCTCAAGGTTGGATAGGAGTAGAAGGAAAAAGATGAGGATATCGGGACTTCATATCGGCCTCGGTCTCCCATGTAGAACACTCAATTAAATGATTTCTCCATAAAACCTTTACGAAAGCTACTTTCTTGTTTCTTAACCTCTTAACCTGCCGATCGAAAATCTCTACCGAAATTTCTTCATAAGAAAGACCCTCATCAACTCCCAAGCCCTCTAAAGGAATGATGGAAACCGGATCACCAATACACTTCTTAAGCATGGAAACATGAAATACATGGTGAACCGGAGCCAATTCATTTGGAAAGTCTAATTGATAGGCAACTTTCCCAATACGCTTCAAGATTTAATATGGGCCTACATACCGGGGACTAAGCTTCCCTTTCTTGCCAAACCTCATCACACCTTTCATAGGTGGGATTTTCAAATAGACCCAATCATTAACTTCATACTCTAGGTCCCTCCTTATAACATCGGCATAAGACTTTTGCCAACTTTGGGCCGTCCTCAACCTCTCTCTAATGAGTCGAACCTTCTCAATGGCCTCAAAAACTAGTTCGGGACCTATTAGAGCAATTTCACCCACTTCAAACCACCCAACTGGAGATCTACACCTCCTACCATACAATTCTTCGAAGGGAGCTATGGAAATACTTGAGTGGTAACTGTTGTTGTAGGCAAACTCTATCAACGGTAGATGGTCGTCCCAATTACCTTTGAAATCTATAATACATGCCCTCAACATATCCTCTAAGTTTTGAATGGTGTGTTCCACTTGACCATCCATTTGAGGGTGAAAGGTCGTGCTAAGCTTGACCTTAGTACCAAGCCCTTTTTGGAATGCCTTCCAAAAGTCTGAAGTAAATTGAGTACCCCGATCTGAATTAATGGATAAAGGAACCCCATGCAACTTCACTATCTCCTTGATGTATAACTTGGCATAGTCTTCTGCCGAAAATGAAACCTTGACGGGAATAAAGTGGCAGGATTTTGTCATTCTATCCACAATGACCCAAATAGAATCATGTTGCCTTCGAGTACGAGGCAAACCCACTATAAAATTCATATTCACATCCTCCCAATTCCAAGTGGGAATATCTATATTTTGGGACAAACCTCCAGATCTTTGATGTTCGGCCTTAACTTGTTGACAATTCGGAAACTTGGCTACAAAACCCGCTATATCCTTCTTCATGCCATTCAACCAATAGACTTCCTGTAGATCACGGTACATCTTGGTGGCTCCCAGATGAATAGAATATCGCGAACCATGAGCTTCTTCTATAATTTGCACTCTCAAGCCATCAATATCCGGAACACATAACCGACCTTGGTACCTAAGCACCCCATCTCCCCCTTGGGAGAAAGCCTCAATGAACTTGTTCAGTATCGATTCTTTCAACTCCACTAACATGGGATCAAGGTCTTGCTTGCACTTCACATCCATTACAAAGGATAATTCGAAACCATTATGGACCATGACACCACCCTTGGTGGAATCCACAAGTTGGACATCTAACCGGGCCAACCTATGTATATCACGAACTAACTCCGTCTTCTCATCCCTTATATGTGCCACACTACCCATGGACAATAGACTTAGGGCATCCGCAATTGGCTTTGCCGGGATGGTAAAGGACACTCATGTCATAATCCTTCAAAACTTCTAACCACCTTCTTTGTCGGAGATTCAAGTCTTTTTGGCTAAACACATATTGGAGACTCTTGTGATCGGTAAAAACATTCACATGTACCCCATATAGATAGTGCCTCCATATTTTCAAGGCAAATACTACCGCGCTAATTCAAGATCATGGGTTGGATAATTCTTTTGATGGATCTTGAGTTGCCTTGAAGCATAGGCAATCACTTTACCATGTTGCATAAGCACACATCCCAAACCCACTCTAGAGGCGTCACAATATACAACAAAACCATCGGTACCTTCTGTTAGGTCAACACCGAAGCAGAAGTAAATCTATCTTTCAACTCTTGGAAGCTTTTCTCACAAACCTCCGACTACACAAACTTAGCTTTCTTTTGAGTTAAAACCGTCAATGGAGAAGCAATGGAGAAAAAACCCTCAACAAACCTCCTATAATAACCGGCCAAACCTAAAAAGCTTCTAATATCGGTAGGAGTTAGAGGTCTAGGCCAACCTTTGACCGCATCCATCTTCTTAGGATCTACCTCAATACCCTTGCTCGACACAATATGACCAAGGAAACTTACACTTACTAAACTTCACATACAATTGGTGGTCTTTAAGGACTTTCAATACAATCCTTAAATGGTTCATGTTCTCATTTCACTCTTTGAATAGATCAAAATATCATCAATAAACACTATCACAAACATATCAAGATAGTGTCTAAACACTCTATTCATTAGGTCCATGAATGCTGCCGGGGCATTGGTCAACCCAAATGACATAACCACAAATTCATAGTGACCGTACCGGGTCCTAAAGGCCGTCTTGGGAATGTCAACCCCTCTTACCCTTAGTTGATGGTAACTCGAACGAAGATCTATTTTGGAGAAATAGTTTGCCCCTTAAAATTGATCAAACAAGTCGTCAATTCTAGAAAGGGGATACTTGTTCTTTATGGTCACTTTGTTCAATTGGTGATAGTCAATACACATTCTAAGAGACCCATCCTTCTTTTTAACAAACAATACCGGAGCACCCTAAGGAGATTTAGTTGGTTGAATAAAACCCTTGTCTAGCAAATCCTTGAGTTGCTCCTTCAACTCTTTCAACTCAGCCGGAGCAATTCTATAAGGAGAAATGGAGATAGGTTGCGTATCCATCAAGAGATCAATGCCAAAATATATTTCCCATTTGGGAGGAACGCCGGGCAAGTCATCGGGAAAGACTTCCAAAATTTCATTCACCACGGGAACCAACTCTAGAGAAGGGGTTTCAGACTCAACATCCATAACCCTAACAATATGGTAAATACACCCCTTGGAGATCAGTTTCCTAGCTTTGAGACAAGAAACAAATTGACCTCTAGGGATAGAATTTCCCCCCTTCCACTCTAAAGTAGACTTATTTGGAAATTGGAATTTTACTACTCGAGTCCTACAATCAATAAAGGCATAACATGAATGAAACCAATGCATACCCAAGATCACATCAAAATCTAACATGTCTAACTCTACTAATTCCACCAAGGTAACTTTATGGGACAAAGAAATAGGACAAATCCTATAGACTCTTTTTGCCAGTACCGAGTCACCAACCAGGGTAGACACCGAAAAAGGTTCTTCTAACACATCAGGGAGTATTTCAAACTTCATAGCCACAAAAGATGTAACTGATAGACCGTGAGTTTACGGTATTTCTAATACATTTTACTTACAAGTTGTGTGTGTCTAGGGCCTTTTTATATTGGTTTTTATGTGTTTTGATCATATTTTGCAGGAAAGATGTTCAGGCGCGGAAGTATAGAGACAGCTGAAAGAAATGCAGAAAAAGGGCATTCACGGAGGTGATCTACGGACCATAGGTCCATTTACGGTCTGTAGGTGATGACCGTAGATCAGCAGGAACGGTATGAAAGACAAATCAGGGAAATCTGATCAAGTGTGGAACCACGGTGGCCATTGACGGTCCATAGATTGATCTACGGACCGTACTGTTGATCCGTAGATTGATACTGCGAG
>NW_006238998.1:1120214-1120325 GCF_000226075.1 Solanum tuberosum | reverse complement strand
AATGAAGACGCGTACCTGAACGAACTTTCCTTAATTTGTTTTCCTTTTTATTTAGGTTTTTGTTTTCTATAAATAGGGCATGTAAACCTCGTTTTTGGGGGTTAGACATTA
>NW_006238998.1:1111658-1119784 GCF_000226075.1 Solanum tuberosum | reverse complement strand
TTTAGAGATACCTAACTTATCACTTTGCATGTAATACACTAGGAAAGGATTGCTATTACTAGAATTACTGCGTTATGAGCTTGTGGTGAACACGTATACCCTATTTAATTTTCTCATCTTGATAACAACCGAAATTGACTTTTGTTTACTGCTTACTTAATAAATTCTTACAATTTGTTTTACAAATTCCCCCCTTTTTATTACTTGTTTCTGGAAGTACTTTGGCTAATTGAATATAATTGTTGGTTAAAGTAAAGTCTAAACTATTTTCCTCGTGGGATCGACCCCAACCTACAAGTTGGGTTCTTTACTTGATAACGATCGCTTATAGTTCTTTAGGGAGGTGTAATTTGAGCGTATCAGTAACAAATGACAAAGTGGCATCGGGGTCTAAAAATGCATATACATAAATAGAAAAGACTTGTAACATACCGGTCACAACATTCGGGGAGCTCTCTTGGTCACCTCAGGATTGAAGAGCATAAAATCGGTTTTTCTTGGGAGCATCAAAATTTGAACCACTAGGAGGGACTTGCTTGCCCTCTCTTCCTTGAACCTTTAACATGGGACAATCTCTCATCATATGGCCGTTCTTCCCATACTTATAGCAACCATCCGTTCCAACTAGGCACTTACCATCATGTTTTTTTACCACATTTGACACAATTAGGCCTATCAACATAAGAACCACCACTATTACCTCCTTGAGGTTTAGGGTTAGACATCCTATCTTTGTTGACCCTTGGAGCACTAGAAGAGCCTTGGTTGGAGAACCTCTTCAAGAACCTTGGTCTACCTTGACCCTCGAATTTACCCTTGGAAGAATTTCCATCATCGGACCTTGCCCTTTTACCTCTCTATTCTTCTTCCTAAACCTTGACTCCTCAACTTTTTGAGCATACACCATTAGACGTGATATATCCATATTACCATGGAGCATTGCCGCATGACATTCTTCTTCAATCGAATCGGACACACCCGTCACAAACCGACTCATCTCATCCCTTGGATTAGACACCAAAGACGGAGCATACTTGGACAACTTAGTGAATTTTAGAGAATATTCTTGAACACTCATACCTCCTTGACGAAGGTTGATAAATTCCTCCACCTTTGCTTCCCTCTTCTCTTAGGGAAAGAACCTATCAAGGAATGTTTTCTTGAACACCTCCCAATCTATGGGACCCGCTTCCACCGGCCTATTATGTTTCCATTGAGTATACCACACTTGAGCAACATCCTTCAATTGATAAGTAGCTAGTTCCGCTTTCTCTATAGAAGTCACCCCTACAGTATCAATTATCTTGTAGACCTCTTCCATAAACTCTTGAGGATCATCACCAACTTTGGAACCAAAGAACATATGAGAGCTCATTCTTGTGAAGTCTTTCAACCTTGAAGCCATGGTGTTCACATTAGGGTTCACACGGGGCCCCACTTCCCTATTGGCATGCCCTGTCATAGCTTGGGGTTGAGTTGTCATTGCTTGAGCTTGAGCCATCATTGCTTGAGTTAATGTTTGGAGAGCCGACCTTATTTCCACATATGTCATAGCCCCCTCATCATTAGGAGCTTGAGAAACTTGAGTCTCTTGAGGACCTTGGGGAGTAACTCCCTCATTCATATTCTCCTCCTCCATCCTTCTTGCGTTCACCCTTCTTGTATTCATATTCTATAGACACAAGAGATGGTTAGGAAAAGGACTTCATAGAGTTTCAACTCTAAGGCATAACTAAAGAGTAATGAAAGAAGTGAGATTTCCTAAACATCTTATAGCCTCTCATTCATAAATGTGGCACGCTTCACACTCATAAACAAGACTCTACTAGACGTGGCTTATGAGACATCATCCTAGAATCATTCTAAACCTTGTGCTCTCATTACCAAGTTTGTCACGACCCAGTGGTACCCCCTAGATGTAACACGGCGTACTTGACCCCGAAGGGGTCTCATACAAGCCCTTAGCATAATCATAAACATAAGTAATAGAAATGATCCGGAATTTAAAACTTTTTACAATGAATGTCTTTTTCATAAAACCAATAGAATTCTAGACACTGTCTCCTTAAGCCATCTAATACAATCGAATAAATAGGGTCACAACCCTTTTCAATAAAGTCTCAAAGTAGAACATACGAAAAGGAAACTAGAAAGAATAACTCTTGTCCTCGAACCATGAGGACTCACCAAGGCAATGAGAGAATCAATCCAAGCCTTCAACAAAAGAGAAGCAACTTCAACAACCCAGACCTACACTTTGTGGAAAAAGGTAGAAAATATGGGTTAGCACAAAAATGTACTAAGTATGGAAGCCATGCATAAAAACCTTAAAACATGTAAAAAGGGACAATTTAGTTGAAACAATGCACTTTAACATTTTTAAGAGTCATCATGCACAATAGTGTAAATACACAAGTCAAACCAACTCATAAGCAACCCTAAGCCATACTTGTGCAATGCATAGACAAGATCCCATAATCCTATCTAAAGCTAACTATCACTTTTAGGCCACAATCATCATACATTTCATAATTTGTCCTCATCGATAACCAATACTCATAAATAAGGAAGCATTCAGGTTCATTAACTTGAAACAAGTAAAGTCACTCTTAACAACAATACATATCATACATGCATAATTCATAAGTCTTCATAGCATAAAATAACCTCACTACAACCACTCTTGAAGCCTACTTGTGCAATGCATAAATGGAGTCCCATACCCCCACTCATACTAAGTAGTACCTCTTAAGAAGTCATAGTTATAGTTCATGTTCATGTTCTTGTCATAATTCATATTCTTGTTATATAGGGAAATATAGCCTTAATCGACATAGACCATGTGAGCTTTATGGAATCCGGTGTCTTACCCCTCACACTGAATAGAGGTGTCCTACTTGCCTAAGGTAGAACTCATATATTAACTTTTAGGTGGATCCAATAGCTAAAGACCTATGTGGACACATAGTTATGGGATAAGGAGATTGCTACTAGAAACCCGGACTAACCAGCGTAAATGGTTTCCATCTCATGAGATAACTATTTTGGGAAGCTGGACTAAGTAGAGTAAAAACTTCCATCTCATATTCATATCCACTCGGTGCTAAGCATAATTCCCCTTTGAAATTCATATTAAGTCTTTACTTAAGTTCATGTTCATGAAAGAATGCCCTAGAATTCAAACCAACATGGTATCATAATAGCTCATAGATTCATTAGGTGAGAATGGCCTTTCAACCTTAGAATCATTACTATGCGAGTAAACCTTTCACATCATGTTCATAGTGTGTTTATGAGAATAACCTTTCAATTAACACTACAACATTATCATATTCATAGACATTTCATGCATAGTCATGTGTAAGGGTATGGGGAGAATGATATTTCAACAACACCACAATTACATAATAGTCATAGGATCTTCACTTTCTAAGTGAATCGTAAGCTCATGCACAATTCTCATCAACATGTGCAAACCCTCATAATTTGCCCTTCAAGGCTATGAATCAACTCAGCCCAAACATCTAGAATTTCTACATTAGATAAGGGAATATAATGATTCAATAACTCAATCAATATAAACATAATCAATTGGCATGCTTCTATAATCAATCAACCCACATCATGAATTCACAATTTAGCAATATGGGGGATTCATGGGTTCTTGGGGGGACTTTATCATAAATCAACAATTAATCATCAATTCAACCATAATCCACCATTATCAACCATAATCAACCATAAATAAACAATTGAAAATGTTTTGAAAGAGAACCCATGATTTGGATTGAAACCCTAGGTTTTTGGGAAATTGGAAAATTTGAGATCAAGTTTTGAAGGGACTCTATGGGTGAAAGCTACTCATAGATGAAAAGCCATCATACCTTGATTAAGAATCTCTAAGAAATTTGAAGAAGAACCCTTGAATTTTCCAAACCCTAGCTCCAAGTCTACTCTTCTTCTTCTTTGGGTTTTAGAGAGAGAAATATTGTCAGGAAGATGAACTTTTAGTTTGATTTGGGTGTTTGAGTTTAATGACTTAGTTTTGGGTGTATTTTGACTTAAAAGAACTTATATAGTACCCCTAAAAATACCCAAAATGACCTCACTTTAATTGGACTAAAATAGGAAAAGACTAAACTAACCTTCACTTAGTGACCATGTCCAGGTGTCACGATCCACCTTCACGAGCCATGGTGGGGACCACGAGCCATGGTCAAGACCACGAGCCAGGGTCAAGATCACGAGCCGTGGTCCTTGAGGAAGTAGCTATGCTACATTGAGGCCCCTAGATCAAATGCCCAAGGCATCTTCACAAGGGGGTCCAGGAGCCGTGGTCGCTCTCGTGGTCCTTGGGGCAGTAGCTAAGCTACTTGGTTACCACCCTCACACGCCCAACTCTTCTCCATGAGCCTTCTCACGAACCGTGGTCTTCACCACAAGCCGTGAAGTGGCTCGTGAAGGAGAGCTCCTTTTTGGCAGTTTTTGGAGAGCACACTGCCTAGGCTACCACGAACCACACCACGATCCGTGGTCGCTACCACGAGTCGGGGGGATGGTCGTGGTCACTAGGGTAGTGTCTAGGGAAGAGTGGACTGTTTTGGTCCTCTCCCTTGGCCCTTGCCCTTAACTCATGACGTTAACCCCCACGTTTAGGCTCTAGTTTCACCTATTATTTTCTGGAGTGTTACAATATTATAGCTCACAAGGTCTATTGTCGATTAAAGCTAATATACCACAAAATAAATATGATTTTTTTCTTAAAAGCTTTCATTATGTATTTTATTAATGCTTGACCTTGTCTCATTGTTTTAATGATTTTGTTTTTTAAGATTTTAAATGTTCTACTTGGTCATGCATTACATATTTTAAGCCTACTATGATATCATGTCTACGTTTATGCATATTTCTCCATATTTAGTACATTCCACATACTAATGCATACTTGTGCCTATATTGTTTCGTAATATAGGGTCCGACAATTCTCCTCCCGTTCGTGGCTAGATTTGGATTGCTATTAGCTATTGAATTGGTGAGTCCTCATACTCTCAAGGAAAAGCCATGAAGACCATTTATTGTTTTTATTGTTTACTCCTAAGGCTTTATATGTGGTGTATGAGTTATGTCCCAACAATTTTTATGGTGTTTTAGAATGTCTTGCCAAGATATAGTTATGATTCCGCATTTATGGTCAAACTCTTTTTCACGTTATGAGACGTCTTACTTAACTATCGTATTGTGTATTCTATTGTGTTGGATGTTTGTCCACTGGCTTGTGCGGGCCTCTCAAGCTCCTATACTCCATGCCATGTCTAAGGTATACTTTGGATCATGACATAAATACTGACAATAAGCGATCATGATGTAATCTTCTACTCTTCAGTTGATATACCATTTCCTATATACAAAAATATTAGCTTATAAATCATTATATGAAATGTCGATCTTTATAGAATTGTCAATACTTATGTATAGAAAATAGTATACGTTGTGGCATAAAGTTGGTGTTTACTACCATAGAAATGACTTACATCAATATTTGATTAACTATTCATCACAATATTTCTTAGCCCAAATGTTATTGATAAATATATCAATTCCTAATTACAAAATTTCAATTAATATACAATTATATGACATACAAAATTTTATTCAATTACCAACTTATATTTATATAAAACGGTGTACATTGTGCTTTATAGGTGGTGTCCAACAATTGTGTAACCCCAAAAAGATGAATTACATCTACTTTTGATAAATTATATACCACAATTATTCTTAGCACAAATGTTATTCACAAATACACCATTTTCTAATTATAGAAAATTATTTTTCTACAATTACTTGAAATATCATGTTTCATACACTCACCAATTTATATTTACATAAAATGGTGTAATTTATGATTTATAGTTGGTGTACATAAATATTTGTTCAACCCAATTCATGTTTATACTACTCTAATACTTCTCGTTGCAACATTAACATAACAAATAAAAGAAAAAATCATAGAATATTTTTCATAATTTTGAAGAAAGATTTCTCATATTTAAAGACCCTATTAGCGCCATTGTAAAATCTGATATTTTAGCAAGAAGTTTCAAAACTATCGAAAGGTTGTAAATAATAAGAATAATATTAATATTAACGTTAATTTTAGTTCTTAAAATAGAAATTTTATCACATAATGATACAAGAGTGGTACTAAACTTTTCGCCATTATTGTGCTCAAAATTTCTTCAAACTGTTTGAAATTCTAGAATGAAAATTTTATACAATGTTTTGTATGGATGAAAGAGAAACGAATTATGCATTTGAAGAAGAGAGATTAACGATAGTTAAAAAACGGATTGATAAAATATCAAGGAAGGAGTATCTAGAATTCTGATTATACGATCTTATAGGTCTTAAAAGAATTACTTTGCCTTTTTATTTCTACCTATTTTATTGTTTTCCCTAAGAGTTCTTTATAGAAAAAAGATATACTATTATTATATATGTATTATTTTGATCCTTAAATAATATATTTATATTTTTTCTTCCCTGTCTATATTTGTTTTGACTTTTTATATATAAAAACTGATCGAAGTAGGAATGACAATGGGGTAGGGCGAGACGATTGCGAGGTAAAGCAGCAAAGTTTTTAACCCGTCCTACCCGTATAACAAATTATTTTATTCAACTCGCTCTGCCCCATCCCACATAGACTCGGTTCACCTCGCCCCACCCATTATATCTTTTTTCTTTTTGAACTAACTAGGATATTAAAAGATGAAATCATAACATGCCTTATACAATTGTGAATCTTATACTGCAAAAAATGTTAAACTACAAAATAATTGTAATAAAAAATATTACATTTATTTATTCTATATAATAACTACACAAATTGGTGAAATGAAAAAAGAAGGAAAAAAAAAGAGAGTAAGATTAAAAAAAAAATCGTCAAACAGAAGACCAAAAAAATATTATATAATGTGAACCTAGTGAATCGGAGAATTAAACGTGAAGAATTGAACCCATGATTTGAATACTACCGGTGCATCAATACTATGAGTTGATAAAAATAATACAATGTGGTGATAGCTGGAATCGAATTACAGTCGTGTGGTTGGTCACACTGGCTTTGTACCAGCAGTACTAACTGCCTTTTATGCTCTCCATGAGGGTACTTTTATTAATATTTTAGTTTCTTCCAGTTTTTCAAAGTATATATATACATGATTTTTTTCAAAGTTAACGGGTGCACATGCACCCCACTTTTATATGTGAGTCCATCTCTATTTCCGGGTCAATCAATTAAAAATTAAGAAAAAATGAAAAATAATATATACTACTAATACATCAAATATGCTATTCTTCCTATTTGTTTTAAGATATAAAAAATTAATGCTAAATTATGAAGAGTAAATTAAAACATCAAGTATGTTTATTATTGCTTCCAATTGCACACGCAAGTGTACGTGGTCACACAAGTAATATAGTGGCTCTTAAAAGAACCGGATTATCGAACCCAAATGACTTGTCAATTAACCATTTACTAAATTATACTAATTTTAATTATTTATTTAAGGGAGGATTTCAGAAGATGAATATATATTAACTAAACTAAAAATAAAGATAAAATAACTAAAAAACAATTAACTAAGAAAAGATAGATGTTTACACAATCAATGAATGAATCGATCTAGGATTGTGATTTAACTAACAATCATGTTTAGCATCAATTTCATCAACTTATTTGATTATCTAGTTGCTGATTCAAGGGGTTGATAATATAGTCATGATCTCCCGACCTCTAATCGTCTACCACAATTGACAGCCTAACTACATCGTTGAGCGGGGATAGACTGGACCAACTATGGAGCATTAAGTTGTCTTCCCGTATTTGAGCCAAGCGAGACACCTAGGTATATCCCTATCCTAGACACAAATCAATTCAAGTGACATGCAAGAAAAGATCATGCTCCTCATATTCCACGTTCTATCCTCCTATTCCTCTCCCGAGTTCAATTCGGACAATGTATTTATTCTAATGGTGATCAAGCATCAAAATAGTAATTACAAGAATATAAGAACAACCAATATGATAAACAATTATGCCGAATCAAAATCACTAAACAATC
>NW_006238998.1:1104098-1110760 GCF_000226075.1 Solanum tuberosum | reverse complement strand
GGTCACACAAGTAATATAGTGGCTCTTAAAAGAACCGGATTATCGAACCCAAATGACTTGTCAATTAACCATTTACTAAATTATACTAATTTTAATTATTTATTTAAGGGAGGATTTCAGAAGATGAATATATATTAACTAAACTAAAAATAAAGATAAAATAACTAAAAAACAATTAACTAAGAAAAGATAGATGTTTACACAATCAATGAATGAATCGATCTAGGATTGTGATTTAACTAACAATCATGTTTAGCATCAATTTCATCAACTTATTTGATTATCTAGTTGCTGATTCAAGGGGTTGATAATATAGTCATGATCTCCCGACCTCTAATCGTCTACCACAATTGACAGCCTAACTACATCGTTGAGCGGGGATAGACTGGACCAACTATGGAGCATTAAGTTGTCTTCCCGTATTTGAGCCAAGCGAGACACCTAGGTATATCCCTATCCTAGACACAAATCAATTCAAGTGACATGCAAGAAAAGATCATGCTCCTCATATTCCACGTTCTATCCTCCTATTCCTCTCCCGAGTTCAATTCGGACAATGTATTTATTCTAATGGTGATCAAGCATCAAAATAGTAATTACAAGAATATAAGAACAACCAATATGATAAACAATTATGCTGAATCAAAATCACTAAACAATCATAGTGTAAGTAAATATAATTCAAGAACGAGAAGTTTAACTCCACATAGACATAGAGCAATTACAACGAATCATTCAAATAAAAGATGTAAAACAAATAAAAGAGAAGAAAAGATGAAACCCTAATCAAAAGTTAAAATCTACATTGTATCCTCCTCCCTCAATAATTATTCTTATAGACTATTTATAAATATAAAAAAACCCTAAATAAAATAATTGAGTCCAAAACTAATTGAGAACCCAAAACCTTAACGGAGTTGGATTCCTGCCTGAACAGTGCTTCGTCCACCGCCGCAAATTGGGAATTCTTGAGATGCTGCCACGTGGCACAACTCCTATGTGGTGTAGTTCTTTACTTTCTCGCCAACTTCTGCATATATAAATATTAATAAAATATTTACTTTAATCCATTAAACTGTCTTCTTGATTTCCTTCTTCAATCTTCTATCTTTAATTATTTTTAGCTCCAAACTTCTTTATTTTTTCACCAATTTAATCCTACAAATAAAATATATTTTTTAGCACAATTCATAAAATCCAAGTTCAAAAAGAACAAATATAAATACTAAATGTGAGACAAATAATGATTAAACATATGTATTTTGGCCTCACATCATTTATCATCTTACAAGTATAATTAGTTTTTTTTTTCATAATTGAAAATATATGTAATCGATATATTTACTTATGGTAGAGTAAGTACTAATAATTCATTTATATAAAATTGAATTTATAACATTTTTTAGCTATTATTTTATTTAATCTGCATAAAACAGCAATCCGCCCCGCCTCACATCAATTTCTTAAGTGATTATTTCAATACGCCCAACATAGCCTTAAACTCGTACCCAGTGTTGGTCCTTAACGATTTGATTTTCAATTTAAATAATAAGAAAATGCTTATAAAATATATATATGACTTCTCCAACAATTTGACGCGATAATACAATAATGTAACTTTACAAATGCCCATAAAATAGAAACAATAATAACTAACATGAAAATAACTATACAAGTGTAACACAAAAGAAATTAAGAGAAATATGGTTCTTATTTTAGGTTTTTGACATTTTATATAATGTGAAGTTATGAACTCAAAGTCATTGTAAGCATGATTTGAAGGCTAAAGGAAAAATGTAATAACTAGTAAAATATTGAGATTAATATTTAATATATGTGTACGGGGAAAATAATAAATTACTAACTTCTTAATGTGTTATCAATTTACTCAATAACTCAATATTAAAAAAAACATATCCGAAACAATAAATTGATGATATATATTTATAAAATCATTAAAAATTATTTACACAATAACCTAATAACAATCAGCATCGTATATATATATATATCACGATAGAACCCATCTGGCCGTGTGGGCACCTACTCTAACACCTAAGTAGGAGAACCCTCATATCCCAATAATTTAAAACATGCGGAAAAATTAAATAAATGGAAATAAAATATACTAACGGAATTTTATAAATAAGAACTTTTAACACAATTTGTTAAGACTTGTAAAATAATTAACACCCGCAAGGATCTAGTCTAAACAGGTACAAGAGCTACTAAGAGTACAAACTGGACATAATAAATAAAAGACACAGCTCCCACCATGTGAAAGGAAAAGTAGAAGCTGCTGGAGAATTCTTCATCAACACCTAAGGAAACATCACCGACGTGCATCAAAACTATGTCAAAAAGACATAGCAAGAGTAGTATCAGTACAAACCACATGTACTAGTAGGCATCTTTGGTCAACCCAATACCCACCACATAACATACGAAAACAACTAATAAGCTCATGCAATAAAACCCCTCGCTTCTCCACCTTTACCCCCTCTAAAAAACCAACGAATCACGCTAGTACTCTAACTACTAACCACCTTTCCGGTCAACCTACTTACTAGGTTCTTGATCATAGCCTAACCATTCTAACACATAGAAAAGTCCCCAATTACAACTACAAGCATTCCAAGTAAACGCTCACGTCAAACCCTTACTTCCTCTTCATATTACCAGTCACGGCCACATAGTACATTACGTCACACTTTCTAACCTTAACCACAAATACCTTTCTCTCAAGTCAAATCCACCTAAGCACTTACAACACTACCCTCACTCCTTTCCATTACCACACACGGCACCCTTACTCGGACATTAACAATTCTTGAAACGTTGACTCCCCACCTCCGTATCAGCCCCTCCTCCGGTTGGGTGTGCCCTTTTCGATTCACTTTTCATCAAGATACATATCAAGTTTACTCAACATAAAAGAACAATGAAACATAAGTCCTCATAACAATAAAACAACTCCGGGAAAATACAACATCAATTATCATTACGAACAAGGTACAGTTATACAATCCTCAAGGCAAACAATTATGTCAAATCATTGGTCCTCTCATGGAACCCAAACCCAAACAGTTAGCATATCGAAACGTGGTAACCGATGCAATGATTATGATGAAACGTGGCAATCGATCCCATAATTATGCCAGAACATGGCAACCGATCCAAGTTAGTGTGTCGGAACGCAACAACCGATCCACAATCACAATCACAATGTATATCATCACAACCACACAACAAGAGTGATTCACAACATATAATTCTTCGTTCATGCTTACTTACAGTAGGTGTGATCAAAAAGCTTTGTTTACATTCATGTACGTATTATAATGAAACAAGAACAAGCCCACAACACACAATCATAGAATCACCACCATCCCAAGGAACTACTCATCGCCGTATATCAGGTAAGCATTAATTCAACCATACCTAGCCCTAGTTCATCATCTAAGGCTTCTTCCTAGGATTTAACCATATTTCGTTCGGTGCACGAAGGCCTAAGCATAAATCCTACCGTTGATTTACATATATTACGCAGTGAGCACAGATTTATAACTACTCAATTCATAAAAACATAGCCTACCTGGGCGCCAAGCAACTGCATGGAAATTTGGCCTTTGATTCTTGCTTTCGGAACTCGTAAGGGTGATCTTGACAAGAAATCTGCAATCTGTCGACATCCTTTCGCTAGAAATCTCTCTCTCTACCCTTCCCAAGCTTGGAGCAGCTTTTTGGGGGGTTTCTAGGGTGTTTTACGACTAATTTAGGTATTTTAGGAAGAAGAGGGAAATAAGAATTCACGTTATTTACATTCTGCCTCGCCTATCCCACCCTGGCGACTATTTTTCCCGATGTGGCGCTGCCGCCCTAGCGGCATCAGGCCCACCCTGGTGAAACAGTGGCCCATAATTTCCCGAAGTTTTACTTTTCCTAATTAACGACAGTTTGGGTCGTTACAATAGATTCCAATTTACCCCTCGTTCGTCCCCGAACGACTAGTGCACGGATAATCACATGCCCTATTTCGGAGTACTTCCAAACTAACGAATAGGGCCATCACAGAACCATGAAGAATGGTGGCTTTTGAAATAGTTGACACAAGAAAGGTACTATACCCAAAGACTAGAAGAAAATTGAGGCAACACGCGAAGAAACGAATGTGTTTAAATTACACAGTCTAACCCACCAGGGCGGCAGCCCTCCTGCTGAGGCAGGGCCGCTGTGGCGAGGATCTCCCACTGAGGTGGGAGATCGGGCAATAGTAAAGGGGGAAAAGGGAAACATTTTTCCCATTTCTCCCTAAACTTCCAAAAACTCTCCCAAAACTCCTCTCAATCACTCTCCTCTGAACGTCAAAACTCAGGTAATATTCTTGTTCCTTACGCTCTTTACTTTTGTACTTGATTAACAATGATTGCTTACCGACTAACTGATTAAATCGAAACAGTTTTGGGTAGTTATGTGAAAATGAAAATAGATTACTAGTTTTGATAGATAAACGTAGCATGGACACTTCCCTTACATCCCCAACGTCTCCACAACATCCTGGGTGTAAGGATTTTGTAGAAATATGGTTAAATCGATACCAAAATAGGTGGGGTAAGTTGAAGGGTCTCTTGATATAAATCTCAGATTTGGGCACCATTTAGGGGTTATTTTACTGAAATAATTGTATATTTAGGTTCTAGGGTAGTTAATATACTCTAATCTGCTGAAATTTTGTCAAAAATGGGGATTTTGGGACGAATAGGCGCCATGATCGCACCTGCTGTTCATCCCAGATGAAGGCCGCTCTGGTGACCTTCATCCCGCTACGGCGACCTTCATTATCCCGCTCTGGCGGGATATTTGGCCGTTGTGGCGGGACTGTGGAAACAGTAGCCGGTTTCCTTTTTTAAGTTTTTAGAAATTTTTGTTTCCCCTTCACCCCGCTAGTGTCCAGTCCCATGGAGTTCTAACGTACATCTTCCAATCCTTGAAGATTTCTCTAAATGGCAGGGCTAAATAAGGACAACCTACATTTCGTTCGATTCCCCGATGCCGCGAGTCGGGAAAGGCATCACGACAATAGGAATACAGGGTTCTGCTGCAATAGAGGTTTTGTTTTCCTTAAGCTAGAGGAGAAAGCGCCTGCCTTTTATGCTCGCCTGATGGAGTTCGGATGGACTCCACTGACTGAGGCTCCCCCGGATACACGTTCCACTTGGGTGAGGGAGTTCTACGCCATCCTGCCCACTGTGCGATGGGACGATCCTCACCCCATCATCCGTATCCGGGGACTTGAGACATCCCCCTTAATGCCACAGCCATCAACGAGGCGTTAGGGTTGCCCGAGGTTCCGAATGCTGAGTACGAGGCTAAGTTGCGGGAGATGGACCTGGGTTGGCTGAAGGACACCCTGATTGAGCCTGCGCGCTGGGATCAGGTTTACTAGGCTACTACCGAGGGCATTACTAGCTCGGATTGGTCATCTGACGCTAAGAGGTGGCTACACTTGGTGACTAGGAGGATCCGCCCATCGGGGAATCGTACCGACGTGACCTTTCCTCGGGCCTTGGTGGTAGCATGCGCTATACATGCACTACAACAAATTTGATTTTCAGTTACGAATAATTTTGTCACCTAAAGCACATATTTCGTCACCAAAAAACTTCCGTAATGAAAAAAAATTTGTCAAGCATTCGTCCCTAAATCATATGTCACCAAATGTATACAGGCACAACTTAGTGATTCGTCACTAATTATAGTTCTATTTACTACAAAAATATTTTTCGTCCCCAAATGTATAGTATCTATGACAAACTTGTTCATCATAGAAATTATATTTTTTTGTAGACAATGGTAGCTTTTCGTCACTAAAAAGGTCACTAATGCCGACGAAACTGATGCGTCACTTATTGTATTATATAATTAGTGACAACGTCATTTGTCTCTAAATTTAAATGTATTTCGTCATTGAACAAACATTATTCCGTCACAAAAAACTGCCCTTTACATTCAAATTATCTTTTTGTCCCTAAATGTATAAATTAGTGACAACTTTAATTTTTTTATAATTTTGTAGTTGAAAACGATTAGGTCATCACTAAAAATATTTCTTTTTACTCACAAACCAAAATTGTCACTATAGAATGTCATAACTAGAGACGATCATAATTGTCATAAAATACAAAGTCAATTCGTAGGTAATAAGTAGGCTATTTTGGGACAAAAAATATTCTTGTCACCAAATGTTACACTTTTATGATGAAAACATGACCGTCTTCAAAAATATTATAGAGTCGTCGCTAAAAGTTATGCTTTAAAGGACAAAATGTTTTGTCATTAGTCATTCGTACTAATACTATTTTCCATTTGTATTTAACTAGGATTTGTAAATTTGATAGTTTATAGAAAATTTATATTTTTTAAATAATACATTAATATCTTAAAATTCATAAACTAGTTTGTTCCATAATAATAAATATACAATTTTTTAAAAAACATACTAAAGAAAGAAAGATAATAATAATAATAATAATAAGTTGCACACTGTTATATAGTACTAATGAAGAACAAATAGAAAATGAGATCGAAATGATATTCACTACATACTCCTCGAAGAAAAACTAATATTATGTAACGTTTATCCAACTTTAAAGTATAACTAA
>NW_006238998.1:1091367-1098364 GCF_000226075.1 Solanum tuberosum | reverse complement strand
AACAATCAAACATAAGTCCTCATAACCATAAAACAACTCCGATAAATACAATACCAATTATAATTACAAATAAGGTACAATTTCACAATCTTCAAGGCATACAATTATGTCAAATCATTGGTCCTCTCATGGAACCCAAACCCAAACAGTTAGCATATCGAAACGTGGTAACCGATGCAATGATTATGATGAAACGTGGCAATCGATCCCATAATTATGCCAGAACATGGCAACCGATCCAAGTTAGTGTGTCGGAACGCAACAACCGATCCACAATCACAATCACAATGTATATCATCACAACCACACAACAAGAGTGATTCACAACATATAATTCTTCGTTCATGCTTACTTACAGTAGGTGTGATCAAAAAGCTTTGTTTACATTCATGTACGTATTATAATGAAACAAGAACAAGCCCACAACACACAATCATAGAATCACCACCATCCCAAGGAACTACTCATCGCCGTATATCAGGTAAGCATTAATTCAACCATACCTAGCCCTAGTTCATCATCTAAGGCTTCTTCCTAGGATTTAACCATATTTCGTTCGGTGCACGAAGGCCTAAGCATAAATCCTACCGTTGATTTACATATATTACGCAGTGAGCACAGATTTATAACTACTCAATTCATAAAAACATAGCCTACCTGGGCGCCAAGCAACTGCATGGAAATTTGGCCTTTGATTCTTGCTTTCGGAACTCGTAAGGGTGATCTTGACAAGAAATCTGCAATCTGTCGACATCCTTTCGCTAGAAATCTCTCTCTCTACCCTTCCCAAGCTTGGAGCAGCTTTTTGGGGGGTTTCTAGGGTGTTTTACGACTAATTTAGGTATTTTAGGAAGAAGAGGGAAATAAGAATTCACGTTATTTACATTCTGCCTCGCCTATCCCACCCTGGCGACTATTTTTCCCGATGTGGCGCTGCCGCCCTAGCGGCATCAGGCCCACCCTGGTGAAACAGTGGCCCATAATTTCCCGAAGTTTTACTTTTCCTAATTAACGACAGTTTGGGTCGTTACAATAGATTCCAATTTACCCCTCGTTCGTCCCCGAACGACTAGTGCACGGATAATCACATGCCCTATTTCGGAGTACTTCCAAACTAACGAATAGGGCCATCACAGAACCATGAAGAATGGTGGCTTTTGAAATAGTTGACACAAGAAAGGTACTATACCCAAAGACTAGAAGAAAATTGAGGCAACACGCGAAGAAACGAATGTGTTTAAATTACACAGTCTAACCCACCAGGGCGGCAGCCCTCCTGCTGAGGCAGGGCCGCTGTGGCGAGGATCTCCCACTGAGGTGGGAGATCGGGCAATAGTAAAGGGGGAAAAGGGAAACATTTTTCCCATTTCTCCCTAAACTTCCAAAAACTCTCCCAAAACTCCTCTCAATCACTCTCCTCTGAACGTCAAAACTCAGGTAATATTCTTGTTCCTTACGCTCTTTACTTTTGTACTTGATTAACAATGATTGCTTACCGACTAACTGATTAAATCGAAACAGTTTTGGGTAGTTATGTGAAAATGAAAATAGATTACTAGTTTTGATAGATAAACGTAGCATGGACACTTCCCTTACATCCCCAACGTCTCCACAACATCCTGGGTGTAAGGATTTTGTAGAAATATGGTTAAATCGATACCAAAATAGGTGGGGTAAGTTGAAGGGTCTCTTGATATAAATCTCAGATTTGGGCACCATTTAGGGGTTATTTTACTGAAATAATTGTATATTTAGGTTCTAGGGTAGTTAATATACTCTGATCTGCTGAAATTTTGTCAAAAATGGGGATTTTGGGACGAATAGGCGCCATGATCGCACCTGCTGTTCATCCCAGATGAAGGCCGCTCTGGTGACCTTCATCCCGCTACGGCGACCTTCATTATCCCGCTCTGGCGGGATATTTGGCCGTTGTGGCGGGACTGTGGAAACAGTAGCCGGTTTCCTTTTTTAAGTTTTTAGAAATTTTTGTTTCCCCTTCACCCCGCTAGTGTCCAGTCCCATGGAGTTCTAACGTACATCTTCCAATCCTTGAAGATTTCTCTAAATGGCAGGGCTAAATAAGGACAACCTACATTTCGTTCGATTCCCCGATGCCGCGAGTCGGGAAAGGCATCACGACAATAGGAATACAGGGTTCTGCTGCAATAGAGGTTTTGTTTTCCTTAAGCTAGAGGAGAAAGCGCCTGCCTTTTATGCTCGCCTGATGGAGTTCGGATGGACTCCACTGACTGAGGCTCCCCCGGATACACGTTCCACTTGGGTGAGGGAGTTCTACGCCATCCTGCCCACTGTGCGATGGGACGATCCTCACCCCATCATCCGTATCCGGGGACTTGAGACATCCCCCTTAATGCCACAGCCATCAACGAGGCGTTAGGGTTGCCCGAGGTTCCGAATGCTGAGTACGAGGCTAAGTTGCGGGAGATGGACCTGGGTTGGCTGAAGGACACCCTGATTGAGCCTGCGCGCTGGGATCAGGTTTACTAGGCTACTACCGAGGGCATTACTAGCTCGGATTGGTCATCTGACGCTAAGAGGTGGCTACACTTGGTGACTAGGAGGATCCGCCCATCGGGGAATCGTACCGACGTGACCTTTCCTCGGGCCTTGGTGGTAGCATGCGCTATACATGCACTACAACAAATTTGATTTTCAGTTACGAATAATTTTGTCACCTAAAGCACATATTTCGTCACCAAAAAACTTCCGTAATGAAAAAAAATTTGTCAAGCATTCGTCCCTAAATCATATGTCACCAAATGTATACAGGCACAACTTAGTGATTCGTCACTAATTATAGTTCTATTTACTACAAAAATATTTTTCGTCCCCAAATGTATAGTATCTATGACAAACTTGTTCATCATAGAAATTATATTTTTTTGTAGACAATGGTAGCTTTTCGTCACTAAAAAGGTCACTAATGCCGACGAAACTGATGCGTCACTTATTGTATTATATAATTAGTGACAACGTCATTTGTCTCTAAATTTAAATGTATTTCGTCATTGAACAAACATTATTCCGTCACAAAAAACTGCCCTTTACATACTAATTCTCTTTTTGTCCCTAAATGTATAAATTAGTGACAACTTTAATTTTTTTATAATTTTGTAGTTGAAAACGATTAGGTCGTCACTAAAAATATTTCTTTTACTCACAAAACAAAATTGTCACTATAGAATGTCATAACTAGAGACGATCATAATTGTCATAAAATACAAAGTCAATTCGTAGGTAATAAGTAGGCTATTTTGGGACAAAAAATATTCTTGTCACCAAATGTTACACTTTTATGATGAAAACATGACCGTCTTAAAAAATATTATAGAGTCGTCGCTAAAAGTTATGCTTTAAAGGACAAAATGTTTTGTCATTAGTCATTCGTACTAATACTATTTTCCATTTGCATTTAACCAGGTTTTGTAAATTTGATAATTTATAGAAAATTTATATTTTTTAAATAATACATTAATATCTTAAAATTCATAACCTAGTTTGTTCCATAATAATAAATATACAATTTTTTAAAAACATACTAAAGAAAGAAAGATAATAATAATAATAATAATAAGTTGCACACTGTTATCTAGTACTAATGAAGAACAAATAGAAAATGAGATCAAAATGTTATTCACTACATACTCCTCGAAGAAAAACTAATATTATGTAACGTTTATCCAACTTTAAAGTATAACTAAAATATGCTAAACATTAACAAAACAAAGATAAAAATATAGAGGCAGCTTCAAGAGATATCATTGCAAAAGCACTTATCTCGCACCTAATCTTGATTTCCACTTCCATAACCTGTGTAAAATAAAGAAAGAAAATCTAAGATGTTATTTCATACTTGATGATATCATGATACGGACAAACTATAAGTTATGAGGTTATTAAATGTACCTTAATGGATAACTTGATAGGAATCAGTGATCGTCACTAAATCATGAAAAGGAAACAAAGTTAGGTGCCAAAAATCTATAAATAGGACTCATTTCATGGATAAAGCATCTGCTACCAGTCCTTTCACATGTTTTAATGAAGTTAAAGGTGTATTCCAGTTCGACAAAAAGAAATGCCAAGAATAAGACTAAGATACGACAAAACTAAATTCTAACCTTGATCGGGATAAGCTCATGAAATGTTGCAACTGTTTCATAGTATCATCTTGACGTGCCGATAGAGTATCTAATTGTGAAGTTAATGTTTCTATCTGAGACTGTTGATTTTCTACAACAACTTTAGATGCATCCAATCATTTCTGCAGACCAAGTTGGACACTAGCAGCTTCCTCTTTCGTCTTTCGAAGGGAGTCTTCTAACTCTGTTGTTCTCCTTTGTGTTGCTCAATTAGTATTAGGTTTTGGACCATAACCGAGACCTTTTATGTACCCCGACTTTTTGCCGAGTATAGCATCCACAATTTCATCAATAGTCATGGAAGACTCTCCCGAAGTATATAGATCTTTCAAATCAATCATGTTGTTCTACAAAACATATAATTCAAATTATTTAAACTTATTATAATAACAAATAAATCATTTTGAATGCGACTAGAATATTTGCTTCTCACATAGTTAGTTTCAGCTTCTTCAGATGCCCAGCCTTTTTCATTTGAGTAATGTGTATTTTTTTAGAACTCAATTCTATCAGGCTCGACCCCTTCAGATGTTGTGTCACCCTACAAAATAAATTTAAAAACTTATTGTAGTAAGCATGGGCGTACAAACAACAATGAGAGATGTTCATGAATGAGCATGCATCATGGGAGAAGCATCAACATGAGCATGCTGAGATGGTCGATGCAGCTGAGGATGCAGAACATCATGAAGTTGCTAAAGAAAGACTTAAGAGGAAGGAATTCAAAATTTTTATTGGTGGCTTGGACAAGGATGTTGTTGAGGATGACCTCAGGAAAATTTTCAGTCAAGTTGGTGAGGTAATGGAAGTGAAACTCTTGATGAATCCTCAGACAAAGAAGAATAAAGGATTTGCATTCCTGCGTTTTGTAACAGTGGAACAAGCTAAACGAGGCATTAGTAAAAAAATTATTCCAGTGGTACTCTCTTGATTCTGTAGTTATCAGAGATGTTCATTACTTGATAAAGTTTGTGTCCTAACATACCAACTTCCAGGTGAATGGCAAGAAATGTGGTGTTTCCCCAGTCAAGACAGTGAAATCCTATTCTTGGGCAACATATGCAAATCTTGGACAAAAGAAGTTGTAAGTAGACACAAGCAAATTCATATGGTCATGAAACATCGACTTCTTCCGCTCGAAGAGCTGCTTAACTGCTTTCTGATATATGTTTACTTTTAGTCCAGTTAAAAGAGAAGTTGAAACATTAGTAAAAAAAATATTGTTTAACTTACCATTTCAGCACGAGCAGCTACAAATGCTTTTGATCCCATAAAATGGCTATATTTAAGTTTAGATCGATTGGCCTTGTTTACTTGACATCGTTTCTACCATGAACATAGAAATATAAGTAGATCAAATAACACTTAAACAAATAAAGTATATATATATATATATATATTTGAATATAGATCACCTTATGCTCTGGATTCGACCACATATCACAAAGCCTATTCCAATTTTCCGGGGTTAGTTCTGGCACTTCAATTTTACGAGCAATTAGTTCTGGCACTTCAATCTTACGAGCAACTTCTTCGGAGAGTGCACTTTCAAACATCTTTTTTCAATTTATAGCGCCACTGCCGACTTCTATTTTTTGAGAATATCCTCACAACTATCTTTGACATATTGCTCGTCTAAGTTAATTTCAAACTTCTCCTAAAAAGAGGTTTTAAACAAAACACACATAAAAATCAAAATCCCTATAACATATAAGAAGATGAAACAGTTACTTATTACAATTTAAGAAAAATAACAAAAATAGAAATCTTACATGACATCTAATAAGCGTAGCATCTTTTTCCTCTACAGTGAGTTCCTTCCACTTATTTGGAAGCGCAAGAAAATTTCGTGCAATTATCCCCAATTGATTTGAGAGTTTTGCTGATTGAACCGCCTTAACAGGTCTCCCTTTTCCAGCTGGGATCTCTATCACCATCTTTTTCCCCAAAGCCCTCTTCATTTTTTCAAGACCTTTTCCCCTTGTTTTTCCTCGACCCCTCTTAAATCTTGCTGTATCATCTGATTAAGAAAAGGTTAGTTTGAAATAATATCTTAATTGTAATATACTTGTGTATACATTTTAGTATTTCCAGATTCAATTAAGAATATTATGATTAAAGTTTTACATAACTAAAAGCTTTAGTTGTTTAAGTTTTGGCTTCAAACCTGAAAAGTAACTAATATCTATGTGTTGATTTATACAAGAATTCGTATTATCTATCGCAGTAGCAGGAGTACATTTATTTGACTCATCGGCAGATTGAGAAGATGAAACAGTTTGTCCAGTAAGTGTTTTTTGCTTATAGACACGTCCTCCTGGAGCCATGACGTTTCTTATATCCCTGCAAAATATCATGGTATATGCACAACAAATGATAATTATGAACATTTTGTGTTTTGATATGTCTCTCTATTATACAGGTCTGGAGATTTTACATTCAACTGGGATTT
Source organism: Solanum tuberosum (assembly GCF_000226075.1). NCBI lineage: Eukaryota > Viridiplantae > Streptophyta > Magnoliopsida > Solanales > Solanaceae > Solanum > Solanum tuberosum. The sequence goes on along the minus strand of NW_006238998.1, from coordinate 1,091,749 downwards.
ACAGGCAGTTGTGAGAAGTGTCTGCAACATGAAGATATGAGAAATTTCTACAACATTAATAATACCATTGTTCTGGTCAATCACAATTTTTATGAGGATCCTACTCATGGTAATTCTTATAATAACACAAATTACCAACTCTCATTCCAGACAAAGTGATTGTGTCGGTGAGTTTAGTGTCTCATTCACCGGAAGAAACAAACACTATTTTGGATTAGATGATGTTTTGAGTCTTTCCAATAATGCAAATTCGACACAACGTTCAAGTATTGAGGTTGGCAAGGCGCTTTGTTACGACGAGAAGATAATGGAAATATATGAGATATTGGCTGAGAAATTCATGAGGCAGATCAATGGAGATGGAGAAACAAAAGATGCTCAG
>NW_006238998.1:1066180-1091155 GCF_000226075.1 Solanum tuberosum | reverse complement strand
TATATAACATGGCATACATAACTAATGTTACGTACTCTGTTCATTCTTATGGGAAAAGATGGTAAGGGAAAGATAAAGATCACCATTAGGTGCTCATCCTCTATCCGGAACTCTATGGGAGTCTATCCTTTTCAAACACGACTTTAAAACAACTAACACAATAGTTAAATCATGGTAAAAACTTAATTGGAAAATAGTTTGAAACAATTAACACGATTCAATGAACTCTATAGTGTATGTTTGTAATTTGCTTCTATGATTTTGAAGAAACAGTGAACTGTACTACATTGATCCTATTTTCAATCAATACAAAGTTGTACAGAATAATTTCATGTATGTCTAGTAGCTCTTTTGTGACAAGTTTAAGCGATTCACACGAACAATTTACTTTGAATTTCAGTCTTCTTGTTCTCGATTTTTTCAGAGGAATCATTCATACCTGGTACGTTTCTTCAAGTTCGGAAATCTAACTTCAGTCAGGAGTTAGCTTTTCATTTTGTCATATATGTATATATATACATTCTTCTAAAATCAATTTTGGAGCCAAAAATTTCAGAAATTAAGCGCCAAAATGCTGTTCTTTTTTGCATTTTTTACCCCAAAGATTGATGGTTTTGTTTTGGCGGAATCAAAAAAGAAATTTTAAGAGTTGGGGCGGTAATCCCAAAAACTTGGGAAGTGGAAAGGTTGAGAAGTGGTAGGAGTGTTACGTTGTATTTTCATCTGAAGGAAATTAAGCTATTTATCTTAAAAGCTTATTTGAAATATATATATAAAAAGAGGAGAAAAAGAAAGAAAAATAAATTCTCACACCTACTTATGTTTAAAGATAAATTTAGCAGCAATTACAAGGTTCTAAATCTGTACGCTATAAGATGTAAAATAATTTAATAGTTGAAATCTGTGAAAGTCCAGTGCGTGATCATCCCGTCATTATTGGCGTGATTGGAATATCTTAAAATATATTCCAATTAGTACGATATTTGACATTCCACATGTTTTTTTTAAAAAAAATTATTAGCATTTTAAAAATAAATTTAACTATCTTTCTATTATAATAAAAATAATTCTTTATACAAAATTACTTTATAGAAATTTAAAATAACATATTGTAATATTTACACGCCACAAGGCATTGATCCAAATTAAAATCCTTTATCAATATCATACCAAATTAAAATGGTATGGTACAATGTTCCTCTATTCTTTTTCGGTACTATAATTCCATAATGTTTGGTTTGGGGAATTTTCAATTAGCAATTCAAGCTGTTAAAAAAACTTTCTTTTTGTATTTTATCATTCATGTCTAAAAACTTGTTCTTTGATGTTAGTATTGTGGGATAAGGCACAAGTAGCCCTTACACTATATGACCGAAATCTCAGAGACACACCTTAACTATACTAAGGTCCTATTACCCCCCTCGAACCCATTTTTTGTAATTTTATACGCCTTTTTAGCCTATTTGGCCTCCAATCACCACCCACATGCCTCTACTAAGTGGAGTCAGGGAGTGTTCCACGTAAGACAAAAGGTGTACAAAATTATTTAAAAATATATTTTGTGAGAGAAGGTATTTTCACACGATATGGACGCAAGGCGCCATTCTAGGCATGAATAGCTGAAGTCGGGTCTAGTTTTGAAAAAGGGAATTTTGTCCAATGATATATATACTCCCTAAGATAAATGTCAATATTTGGAGTGTTACGCTAACTTTTTGTGGTAGAAACACGCGAGGAGTGACTTATTGAATGTAGTTTCACTACTATATTTGTTATTGAGACTTACGGTCAACTTCAATCCACTCTCAATTAAATCTATCAAAAAGTGAACTTGGTATGTTTCCTTATATTACTTCTCTTGTCTTCCCTCCTACATGTCGACATATGTTCTACTCGAATGGATCATTGGATGTGGTTTCATTATGCAAGCACCAAACAAAATACTAATTTAGCGATTAAGACTTTTGAACCAACTAAAATTAACTAAATCATAATACATGTATTTTTGGCACAAGCTAAACTTCAAATTCCTCGTATTCAACTACAAAGAAGTATTTTTATGACAAGAATGAGATCAAATCACGACCACTTGACAATCTTACGTAACAATTACTAAATATTTGGAAGAAAACTTATGCTTACAACTCCACTAATTACATGATTTATTCTTACAATAGACATAACTCTTTCACAGAGACAATAATAGAAATAAACGTAAAGGGACAAAGATCATCTGTTTCACGGCAGTGAACGGGGTGCAGGAGTTGGATCCTTAAATTGATGGATTTTGAACTCGAACTTGACTCGGATGGAAAAAAAATAACAGATAAGGCAAAAATATAATTTTCTTTATATATATAAAATATTTAACCAAGTGAATAAAGTTGATAAGAAATAAAATTTAGGGGAACAAAAAGAAAAGTCATTAGATGAGTCAAATATATAAATGATTCATTACATTTTATTGATAAATGAGCTAAAGTTTATAAGTCTTTTACACTATGATTTCAAAACAACCCAACATCTACTATTATTATTTCTCATCCAAAACAAAAGATACCCATCTTTCCCATCTGTTTAGCTCTCACGATTCTCCTATGCAGTAGTTGTGGGACTTGTGGGCGATTTTTTTGGTCATACCTCCATCTCGCTAGTATACATATAGGTAAGGTTCTATGTTTCTTCTCTCTCTTGTTTGCTATCAGAACAATCCCATATCCCCTTCAGGCTTCAAGCCCATATTTGTGCAAAGTTACGTGAATTATGTGCTTTATTAGTGACGCAGTTTATGAGTCCCTATGAATAGGGATTATTGTGAATGTTATTTTGAAATATAAACTAAAGTTCTAAACTTTTCAGAAGGGTTGAACACCCGTACATTGCTGCCAAAACAAAGCTTACATTAGGATGCCTGCAACATGTTCGACAGATTGTCTGAGAGACGTTTTTGTTCACTAATGAAGTCTGATTTACCGAGTGATATTAGGACTTGATTGGGAGTGAGTTTTAGGTAGTCAAATAGGTTTTATACTACTTGGTCATATAGCTCAAGCATCGGCAGTTGCTAGGCTTAACAACAGTTTGATTGTTGTGGCATCTATTGTGTTTTTGGAAGACCTACGAAGAGCTTAAAATTAATATTACCTTGTGAAGTCAATTTTTTTTATAGTAATTAATTATTATTTGGTTATATGTTTGTGCAGCTTATCATGGATAAAGGATGGATGCATGAACCAAAGTTCTCTAAAAGATATGTAGAGGGTGTTCAATCTTTTATGAAACTTATCCGAACTCTCTTTGATCGAAATACTAAAGTTTGATGTCCCTGCCAAGATTGTTTAAATATAAATTTTCAAACACAAGATGTAGTATATGATGACTTGTTGTTGAAAGGAATTATGAAAGATTACGTGCAATGGATATACCATGGGGAACAATCACAAATGAGAGATAATGATGAAGCAATTGATAATGAAGATGAAAATGAGGAATGGATAAATGAAGAAAATGTCAGCCATAATGAAATACATGATATGTTAGAAGAAATCGGTGGAAAATCACAAGCCAATCAGGAGACAACATCCAATAACAATGGATGTGATAATTTGAGCGATAGCGAAGAAAAGAAGTTTGACAAATTGTTGAAAGAGGCTGAATGTGAATTGTACCCGGGATGCAAAAAATTCTCGAAGCTTTCATTTGTTGTGAAATTGCTCCACTTGAAAGTGTACAATCAGTGGAGCAACAAGTCATTTAATATGTTGTTAGAGTTGCTACGAGATGCATTTCCTAATGGCGAGACACTTCCTAAGTCACATTATGATGCTAAAAACATGCTACAAGGTTTGGGATTAGGATACATTTCGATTCATGCTTGTAAATATGATTGTGTGCTTTATTGGGGTGAATTTAAGATAGACAAGAATGTACACAATGTGGTACTTCAAGGTGGAAAATTGAAAGGAAGGTAAAAGATTCCTCATAAAGTCTTACGATATTTTCCCTTAAAGCCGAGACTTCAAAGATTATTTATGTCAAAAAAAACAAGCACTGACATGAGGTGGCATAAAGAAACATATTTTGATGGGACAAATGTGTTAAGACATCCAGTTGATTTTGAAGCTTGGAAAGAGTTTGATAAGAATCATACGTGGTTTGCACAAGAACCACGTAATATTAGACTTGGCCTCGCGACTGATGGTTTCAACCCATTTGGGAATATGAGCACAAACTATAGCATGTGGCCTGTAATTTTATTTCCTTATAATCTTCCTCCATGGAAATGCTTTACTGATCCATTTATGATGATGTCACTACTGATTCTTGGTCCTTAAGCACCTGGAAAGGATATTGATGTTTACTAGCGGCCTTTGGTTGATGAATTGAAAGAGTTATGGAGTGATGGTGTAGAGACATTTGATGCTTCCACAGGGGAGTGCTTCAAGATGCATGTTGCTGTTTTATGGACCATAAATGACTTTCCAGCGCTTATGGTAAGTGTTTATATGTCTTATTGTTCAATATGTCTAAATAATCTCCAGCCTAAAAATTCTTCATATCAAGCTGTAACGGCTCTCCTGATCTTTGTCGTTCCTTTATAATATAGAGAACGCAATTACTTTATCACATTTCATAGAAATGTAAGAAGTAATGTGAGGATAACTCTTCAGTTTTTTTATCAACCCAAATAAGTAAGCCTCACCTCAACTAATTTAAGTAGTTAGGTTGACAAACTCCTATTTATTTATTAGCATTTGGACATATTTTTGTTCCCATTATTTATATGTTTCTAATCTTGGATACTCTTCTTGTTTAAGAAGAGCTACGAACATAAATTTAATAACAGGGGAACACATAACTGTAATAGCTAACATATATTATTTCTTTTGTATTAGCTAATTTTTCTGGATAGAGTACTAAATGATACATGGCATGCCCTACTTGCAATAAGGATGCATTGTCACAAAAGGTAAGAAATAAAATTTCTTACATGGGTCACCGTCGATATCTTAAGCCTAGCCACGCATGGAGAAGAAGCATGAAGTTTGATAGGAAGGTAGAAAAAAGATTGAAACCAAAAGAGCTCTCAGGAGATGATGTCTTACAACAATTGGATCTACTCAGTACTTATAGACCAGGAAAACATTCAAATAATAAGAAAAAAAAGCGTCTTCCTATATAGTTGAATTGGGTGAGGAAAAGTATTTTATTTGAGTTACCATATTGGAAGAGCTTGAAGTTGCGGCATAATTTAGATGTCATGCACATAGAAAAGAACATTTGTGAGAGAATTTTGGGGACATTACTGAATATTGACAGGAAAACTAAAGACACAGAGAAAGCAAGATAAGATCTTAAGGATATGAACATAAGAAATGAACTATGGTTGCAGCATGATAATTCTAGTTATACAATGCCATCTGCTTGTTATAACATGTTAGAAAAAGAGAAAAGAGAATTTGGGGAATTTTTGAAATGTGTTAAATTTCCTGATGGTTATGCTTCAAATATCTCAAGGTGTGTTAGTGCAGATGGTGTTAAGTTAGCTAAACTCAAAAGTCATGATTATCATGTTTTGCTACAACGATTGCTACCTATAGCTATTCGTGGATTTGGAAATAAGATGTATCTTTAGCATTGATTGAGTTAGGTCATTTCTTTCAACGGTTGTGTTGTAAGACATTGAAACGAGAACAACTTGAAAGGGATGTAGTTATTATATTATGTAAGTTTGAGATGATCTTTCCACCTGCTTTTTTTGATATTATGGTACATTTGGCTGTACATTTACCACGAGAAGCTATGTATGGGGGACCAGTACAGTATCGTTGGATGTACAAAATTGAGAGATTTTTGTGTAAGCTTAAGCGTTATGTGCGAAACAAGGCGCGACCAGAAGGTTCTATTGCAGAAGGTTATATTATTGATGAATGTTTGACATTTTGCTCTATGTATCTTACTAACATTGAGACTACATTTAATCGTGAAGATCGAAATGCTGATGGATCTAGCAACAAAGAGGAACATGTTCTGGACATATTTTCTGAAAGTGTTAGACCATTTAAAGGAGAATATGATGCAATACCGAAGAAAGATTTTGATATGGATCAGTGGTATGTGTTAAATAATTGTGAAGAAGCAGAGCCTTTTCTACAGTATGTTTTCCTATTTATCTATATTGGTTTTCCGTTATTTTAAATTACTCATAAATTCATTTTTCCTATGTAGGGACCACAAAAATGAGTTTTTAAACCAAGATGTTGTGAATATAGAAGAGAAACATAGAGAACATTTTTCTTAATGGTTCAAAGGGAAAGTAAGTGATTTTTAAAATGACAATCGTGTTGTGTTTAAGTTTAACTTTATCTTCTTTACTAGTTGAATGTAATAATTTTTCATCGTAGATTATGCATTTGTGTAATAAGGAGAATTCAATGTCTATCAAGAAGTTATATCCTTTGGCAATGGGACCTGATGTTTGAGGAAGGAGATATCCTGGTTGTATTGTTAATGGTGTTAGGTACCATATTCAAAGTCGTGATGAATTACATAAAAGTACAAAATAGTGGCATAGTTGTTGAAGGCTATCATGAAAATGAAGTGATTGACTTTTATGGTATTATAGTTGACATTATTGAGTTAGAGTATATAGAAGGCAATCGAGTTATTCTATTTAAATGCAAGTGGTTTGATCTTCGTAAAAAAACTGGGATGCAGAAACATAAAATATTTACTAGTATAAATGTAAATAGATTTTGGTATGAACATGATTCTTTTGTACTAGCTACTCAAGCAAAGCGAGTATTTTATATTTGTGATCCGAAATTAGGAAAAAATTGGCAAATTGTGCAAAAATTTCAAGATAGACATATATATGATGTGCTAGAGATGCAAAATTCAAAGGTGGAAAGCGATGAATTACACACTACTAATGAAGTGTATCAAGATGTGTCAATGGAAAGTAACATGATAGATGTTTCTATTGAGGATATGCCGATCCAATTACATAGAGATGATGTTGATTCAATTATCTTTGGATTCAAGTGCATTTGAATTGAAGGTTCAAACAGAACATGAAGTTGGTTACAATACCGAAGATTCTGACCTAGAAGGACGACACTATAATTGAGTACATAAGTGAATCTTGATAGGACTGAAGGCACTAAAAGTATTGATAAAGATGAAGATGGTGACACAGATGATGAAGATGACTATTGATTTTGTGATGTAACTTCATTAACTGTTAGGGACTTACCTTTCATTGACTACGACTAGTGCGTCTCTCCTTTTTCTTCCTGGTACGTATTTTATTATTCTTGTTCCTCATCATCTCCTTCTTCTTCCTCCTCGCTAGAGTCTGGCTAAAAAAATAATGTCAAACTTTTGCTTGCACTCGTTTGACTGTTTCCTCTATTTCATTAGACTTTTATTGGAGTTTTCTCTATTTTTTAACTTTTGGGTGTGGTCTGGATTGTTTGCTTTCATTAAGTGTTTTCTTGTTTAATACATTAATTTAATTTGGATTGCATTGGATTGTCCTATGGAGGATGTTCCTCTATCTACATAAATCAAGTCACATTTGTGATTTCTAAGAATACCACCAGCCCTAATCTTTCCTGGGTTCTCCAAAGCGCTCCCATGAGTATTTAATTTAACAATGGATGGAAGAAGTTTAAACCAGTTAACTTGAATGACCATCATGTCATGTTTACAACTTTCAACTAGAGAAATCAGATCATTCCTGCACTCCAGGATCAACATTACAATTTGTGGGCTTTTGAGAATTTATTTCTGAATTCATACCTGCCTGCAAGTGTTGTGAATTTTGCTGCTTAGCATCCTTATGACTCTGAGGTGATCTAGGACTGTAAACATTATTACTATTGCCTTGATCTATGTTGTACTGTTGTGTTTTCTATCTATTGATTCTGATGGTCTAAATTCATTTTGTAGGATAAATTGTTTCCTTATGACCTCCATTTTGGGCTATTGATAAATTTACCAATGAGGGTAAATTTTCACCTTTCAGGTAAATATACGATGAAATCTGACACAATAGCAGGGTAGCCCTAATTGGTAGTAATCTTTGGAGGACTGATGTCTATAGGAATAATTTTTTAGGCTTCTTAGCCTCTTAGTTTAGTAACAATAAAGTGAAGGATATTAGGAAGAGGATGTTTTGGGATCACAACTGGTTTTTGTTTAGTTTGAGTGGGTTGTTTTTGTGCTGGATCAGTGGTCGCATTGTTGTTTTTTGTGCTCTTCTTTGCAAGTATGATATTGTTAGGTCTGAAGGTTTTGAAATTGCTGGAAATTTGGAGAGTAGTGTTGTTAGGGACATAAGGTTTACGAGTGGAGTTATTAGGCTCATTGGTATAATTTTATTTGGTGTTGCCATTCCTACTAGGACCTTACTGATGTTGTTCTATGACCATCTTTTTACCCTTACCACCGTCAACACCATGATCACCCTCTTTATTATTTAACATATTAGTACAACCAGAATTATAAACATTCTTAGTTAATTGACTATTAGAGGACCAAGTATTAGGACACTCACCTGTAGGATCCTCACATCGAATATGAGTGCGCATATCCAGACTATCACTTGCGATTTTCTCCAAATCGCCATCTCTAGAACTGGATATTGGCACGGTGGAATGACTTGATTCTTTGAGCATAGCTAGATTAAAGTGTGCTATTTCCTCTCTAGTTGTTAGAGTCACTCGAATTGCACCAGAAATAACCTGATAAATAATTTCTTGAATCCAACAACAATGTTCATTTGGAATCGCTCCCCTGCTCTTCTTATTGTTACTCGATGTCTCATACAACATCAAAACCTTTCGTATTGATGGAAATTATTTTTGAAGTTGGTCTCCAAATCTTGAAGTTCTCCTCACAGTTATGCGCAATCTCGCTAAGACTATATTTTGCTATTGTTTTTCAGTTTCTTTTCTTTTTTGGTGTAGTTTCTGCGCGAATCTGGTGCTGTTTGGTGCAATTTTTGTGTTGTTTTAGTGCGAATATGGTGCTGCTTTTTTGGTGCAATTTTGGAGTCTGTTTTTGGAGCTGTTTTGCTGTTGTTACGGTGATTTTCTGTTGCTGTTTTTGGTGCAGTTCTAGTGCTTTCTGGTGGTGGTGTTGATGCAAGTTTAATGCTGATTTAGAGGCTACTGTGATGCTGCTATTTTGGTGTAATTCAAATGTTGTTTTGATACTTTTCTGGTGTAATTTTGGATCTTTTCTGCTGCTATGTTGGTTCAACCATAGTGTTGTATTATTGTGAATTTCGTCCAACTATTTTGGTTCATTGTCAGTACTATTTAGGTGCAATTCTAATGTTATTTTAATGAACTTTTGGAGCTATTTTGACGCATTGTTGGTGCTCTGTTGCGGCTTTGGTAAAGGTTTACTAAAATTTTAGTGTTGTTCGTTCTAGTACAAATCTGATGTCTACATGTCATGTCTCGATAATGGTGTAGTCACTACAATAATTGACGATTTCTTCTATGTTAGAGGTTATAGAAGGCCTGGAAAACATATTTGCTTAAGTAATAGAGGCTTTTCATTCATATTATTTTTGTTAATATTATTTACCCAGAAAATATTTTTGTTCCTTATTTATTAGAGCTGTTAATCTATTTTAAATATTCATTATGAGATGTCTTTAATAACATGCATCTCTTTTGTGAAGTGGTTGACATTGATTTTATTTTTGTCAAAAAATTGTTATACATGTCTGCAATGAACACAAACAATGTCAGTTTATGTGTGTCGTGAATATACACTATCTTACTAGTATTACTTTTATTCATGGGTTGATGTTTCAACTTGAAACTTCAAGGGAATTTCGAACCCTCTAAATCACTAAGTCAACTTCTAAATTTAGAAGAATATTATCAATATATTGTGTAATTTTATATCAAGTGGTCCTGGAGAACAGTGGCGGACCCAGGATTTTCGTTCAAGAGGTTCGAAAAATAAAAGTATTAACGTGTAATTAAGCCAACAAAACAAATTTCAAGGAAGTAGTAGTATATAGTTTTAGTGGCGGACACTTGAATTTGTTTTGGGTTTAAAACCAAACTTTTAGCATGTTTTATAAAATAAAAAACTAAATAAAACGTAACGTGAAAAACGGAACTGAAACTTAAAAAAAAAATTGAAACTAAAAGTAAAATGCTAACAGAGGGAATCGAACCCTTGACGTGTAGCTTAATTTCAAAGAGACCTGCCACTAGGCTATCAATTTTTCTTTGTCATTGATGGGGTTCAAAATATATATATATCCACATAAATATAGAAAATTTACCTTATATATACCGTGTAATTTTTTACCGATGGGGTTCAGGTGAACCCCCTGGAACCCATGTGGGTCCACCCCTGCTGGTAAACTCTCTCACTACCCTATAGATCTGCACTCGAGCGTAACCAAATATTATTTTTATATTTAAATTTTAAAAAAATCGTGATAAATGGTTAAATTATTCAACTACAAAATTTAAATTGTCACTATTTAAACATTGTATATTTTGTGACCAAATTATGTTGTCACTAAGTCGCAGGTTAATTAGAGACAATAAAATAATCGTCACTAATTGCTTATATTATTAGAGACGAAAACTAAGGTCACTATTAAATATATAATTTGTGTGCTAAAAGCTTACAACATTCAACTACGAACTCTATTTTGTCGCTATTGCAACAACTTAGTTTTTGTGATGAAAATTTTTCGTGTCCAAAATTGTAACTAATTTTATGACAAATAACATTTTGTCACAAATTGGATACATTATTAGCGACAAAATAATGTGTCATTGATGAATTAAAAATTTGTCCCTAGTTGTACTTAATAAATGGCGCCAAATTATTTTTTGGTGGGAAACTTTTACTGGACAAAACTTTGCTACGAAATTGTACGTTTCGTCACTAAAAGTATGTTGCACATACATTTAAATACGAAATGTATTTTTTGTCACAAAAGGTGAATAATTAGTGACGAATTTTATATCGTAACTAATAGTTTCGTAGCTAAATATCACATTTGTTGTAGTGATGGCATCAAGTTAAATGTGGGGGCGCATATCATTTCGGATTGGATGATGTTCTAACGGGGTAACAAGAAATATTTCTTCCTACCGGGACTTATTACTCTGCTGTGCAAGCGGGCGGGAGTGCCACTCCTCGACACCGATAAGGTATTACCCATGGATCCCCCTTTCCACCCTCTTTTGATCAGGTCAGGTTCTACTTCCAGGAGCAAGAGGAGGAGAACGGGCAGGGCTAGCAGTAGTAAGGCGACCGTGTATTTAAAAGACGAGGCCCACTCTCAGGTGCACGGGTCGAAGAGGATCTGGCTGCCATCCAAAAGAGGTTGGGGAGTGCCTTTGCTGACTTCACCATGGTTCCAACCAGCACTGCCCTAGAGGTAGAGATGCTCCGCCGTGAGCTACTCCAGGAGCGGAGGAAGGGTCTAGAGAGGGATCTTCTGATGGTTCGGATATGGAAGACCGTGAGGACCATATTCACTTGCGTTGCCCCTGGTTAGGAGCTTCCCCGGGTCGAGAAAAGAGATTTCCAGCACTTTACTTTTATGGACGAGGCAGCGACCGGTCTTGTACCTCCGGAGGATCTAGACTCAGATGTTGACACCACCCAGTCTGAGGGTTCTTGATTTGGCTTTCGCCCTTCTTGGGCTTGTAAATTTTTGGACAACTTGGTTTTTATCTTTTCCCCTTTCTTATGTTTTGTAAGCACTTGGATGCTAGATTTCCTGCTTTTTCCGTAGTAAAAGGTTAATCACTAAGTTTTATAAACTATTCTCGATTGCTGAACACTGATAGATTTGCAGGGGTTAGCCCGGATACCATTTGGGGTCCTTATCGGGAAACTTGGAAAACTAGAGAGGGCAGGCTGAGGTTCTGCCTCGCCTCATCCCGCTCTGGCGGAAGAATTCCCGCTCTGGTGGTCTCGCCCTGGTGGGAATAATTCCGCTCCAGTGACCAAAACGGAAACAGAACCTCTATCGAGATTTTTTTTTCTAGGGTTTTCTCTCTTTTCTAAATTTCACCAAGGGTCCCAGCTTTACCGAACAAACTTATGATAATCGTGTGAACTAGGAGAAATCCTTGACTACTCCAAGTCAAACCCACAATACGCAACCAATTCATTCTTATTAATTCAGCACCATAACCCACACATCCCCAAGATACACCCAGACATTCACGCGGTTATTACACAACCACAAGACACGTTCAGATCTTCCTCACAAATTGCCTCGTAGTTTTGTCTAAAACCTCACATCGAATCTAGTCAGGACCTTCTTTTCGCAATGGGCTTCACAATACTCAAGTCGTTACAACTGGCATAATTTCAATCAATTAAGCCAACACATTGCACATATCAAAGTTTAGACACACATTTATAGTGCACGTAACCACATCATCACATTCAAGCAATTACAACTTTCACATTCACAATTAATTTAGAAAACAAGAAGCACACATTCTCAGACTTCAAGTTACAACTCACAGACAAGTCCAAATTCTTAATTAGTTACTTCGTTCCATTAATGACCATTACTGATCATCCATGTATTTACACCGCCCCTAGGGCCAGATACCAATTGAAACCTTCTCAGTTCCAATTTACCTTGCTTGTGTTCCTTCAGTCGTGACCATGACGTCCGGTCCACTTTGCTGAGGTACCAATTGAAATCAGGAGATACCAATTGGACTCAACTCATACCACAAGCGACACTTCGCACGAAAGGATAGAATGAGTGGAACTATTTCCTACAATGCTTCCTAGCTTCCTGAAGATTAGATGTGGACGTCAACACACCAATCCGCAAGAGTCTAGTCCATATTTTGCTCTTTTACTAAGAGACCGGTAACTTGGGCTCTGATACCAATTTGTTACGACCAAACCCACCGGGTCGTGCGGGCACATACTCTAACACCTATGTAGGAGAACCCTCATATCCCAATAATTTAAAACATGCGGAAAATTAAATAAACGGAAATAAAATATACTAACAGGATTTTATAAATAAGAATTTTTAACACAATTGGTTAAGACATCTAAAATAATTAACACCTCCAAGGATCTAGTCTAAACAGGTACAAGAGCTACTAAGAGTACAAACTGGACATAATAAATAAAAGACACAGCTCCCACCATGCGGAAGGAAAAGTAGAAATTGCTAGAGAAGTCTTCATCTTCACCTAAGGAAACATCACCAACCTGCATCCAGACTATGTCAAAACGACATAGCAAGAGTAGTATCAATACAAACCACACGTACTGGTAGGCATCATCGGTCAACCCGATGCCCACCACATAACATAAGAAAACAACTAGTAAGATCATGTAATAAAACCCCTCTCTTCTCCACCTTTACCCTCTCTCGAAAACCAACGAATCACACTAGTACTCTAACTACTAACCACCTTTCAGGTCAACCTACTTACTAGGTTCTTGATCATAGCCTAACCAATCTAACACATAGAAAAGTCCCCAATTACAACTACAAGCATTCCAACTAACCGCTCACGTCAAACCCTTACTTCCTCTTCATATTACCAGTCACGGCCACATAGTACATTATGTCACGTTTTCTAACCCCTAACCACAAATCCCTTTCTCCAAAGTGAAATCCACCTAAGCACTTACAACACGTACACTACCCCCACTCCTCGCCATTACCACACACGACACCCTTACTCGGACATTAACAATTCTTGAAACGTTGACTCCCCACCTCCGTATCACCCCTCGGTTGGGTGTGCCCCTTCCGATTCACTTTTCATCAAGATACATATAAAGTTTACTCAACATAGAAGAACAATCAAACATAAGTCCTCATAACCATAAAACAACTCCGAGAAAATACAACATCAATTATCATTACGAACAAGGTACAATTTCACAATCCTCAAGGCATACAATTATGTCAAATCATTGGTCCTCTCATGGAACCCAAACTCAAAAAGTTAGCATACCGGAACGTGGTACCCGATCCAATGATTATGCCAGAACGTGGCAACCGATCCAAGTTAGTGTGTCGGAACGCAACACCTGATCCACAATCATAATCACAATGTATATTATCACAACCACACAACAAGAGTGTTTCACAACATATAATTCTTCGTTCATTCTTACTTACATTAGGTGTGATCAACAAGCTTCGTTCACATTCATGTACGTATTATAATGAAACAAGAACAAGGCCACATCACACAATCATAGAATCACCACCATCCCAAGGAACTACTCATCGTCGTATATCATGTAAGCATTAATTCAACCATACCTAGCCCTAGTTCATCATCAAAGGCTTCTTTCTAGGATTTAACCATATTTCGTTTGGTGCACGAAGGCCTACGCATAAATCCTACCATTGATTTACATATATTACGCAGTGAACACAAATTTATAACTACTCAATTCATAAAAATCTAGCCTACCTGGGCGCCAAGCAATTGCACGGAAATTTGGCCTTTGATTCTTGCTTTCGAAACTCGTAAGGGTGATCTTGACCGAGAATCTGCAATCCGTCGACATCCTTTCGGTAGAAATCTCTTTCTCCACCTTTCCTAAGCTTGGCGCAACTTTTTGGGGGTTTCTAGGGTGTTTTACCACTAATTAAGTATTTTTGGAAGAAGGGGGAAATAAGAATTCACATTATTTACATTCTACCTTGCCTATCCCTCCCTGACGACTATTTTTCCCTTTGTGGCGCTGCTGCCCTAGCGGCATCTGGCCCGCCCTGGCGAAATAGTGGCCCAGAATTTCCCAAATATTTTCTTTTCCAAATTAACGATGGTTCAGGTCGTTACAATATATATGAGAACAAAAAAAGTTGAAAGTTGAAATACTAAAATATCCCTATGAAATTGAGTTTCTACAATAATGTCATTAAAAAAAGTTACTCTAAATTAAAATGTTGTAAAATATTTATTTAATTATATTTAGATAGTAATTATATAATATTATAGTACACAACACTAGAAAACCTAAAAGTTGTACTAAATACTATTCATACAATTAATAAATCAGTTAATAGTAAGAGACTATATACATTTAATCGTATGTCATTAGTATATGAATAACTTGAATGTTTAGGCTTCTCCTTATAGTTCGTGAAAGGTGTACTTTGAATTCACATAGACCGACTCTTTCAACTCAACTAATATAGGATCAAGGTCTTGTTTAGACTTAACATCCATCACAAAGGACGATTCGGAACCATTATGGACCATGACACTACCCTTCGTGGAATGAACTAGTTGGACACCTACCCGGGCCAATCTATGCACCTCACGAACCAATTCTTTCTTTTCATCCTCTACATGAGCCACACTACCCATGGACAATCTACTAAGTGCATCCGCTACAACATTAGCTTTGCCGGGTGATAAATGACACTCATGTCATAATCCTTTAATAATTCTAACCACCTTCGTTGACGAAGATTCAAGTCTTTTTGACTAAACACATATTGAAGACTCTTGTGACTGGTGAAAACATCCACATGGATCCTATACTGATATTGCCTCCATATTTTTAAAGCAAACACAATCACCGCTAATTCAAGATCATGGGTAGGATAGTTCTTCTCCTGGACTCTAAGTTGCCTTGAAGCATAGGCAATCACTTTACCATTTTGCATGAGGACGCATCCCAATTCTACTCTAGAGGCATCACAATATACTACGAAACCATTAGTACCCTCTGGTAAGGTCAACACCGAAGCGTAAGTAAGTCTATTTTTCAACTCTTGGAAGCTTTTCTCACAAGCTTTTGACCACACAAACTTAGCTTTATTTTGAGTCAAAGCCGTCAACGGAGAAGCAATGGAGGAAAACCCCTCAACAAACCTCCTATAGTAGTCGGCCAAACCCAAAAGGCTTCTAATGTTGGAAGAAGTTAGAGGTCTAGAACAACTCTTGACGGCATTCGTCTTCTTAGGATCTACCTCAATACCCTTGCTTGACACAATAAGACCAAGAAAAGCTACGGACCTTAACCAAAATTCACACATGCTAAACTTTGCAAAATGTTGTTGGTCCTTAAGAACTTGCAATACAATTCTCAAATGGTCCACATGTTCATTCTCACTCCTTAAATAGATCAAAATATCATCGATAAACACAATCACAAACATGTCTAGGTATTGCCTAAACACTCTATTCATCAAGTCCATAAACGCCGCCGGAGCATTAGTCAATCCAAACGACATTACCACAAACTCATAGTGACCATACTGGGTTCGAAAAGCCGTCTTGGGAATATCAACCCCTCTCACCCTCAATTGGTGATAACCCGAACGAAGATCAATCGTAGAGAAATAGCTAGCCCCTTGAAGTTGGTCAAACAAATCATCAATTCTCGGAAGGGGATATTTAGTCTTGATGGTCACTTCGTTCAATTTACGATAGTTGATGCACATTCTAAGAGACCCATCCTTCTTTCTAACAAACAACACAGGAGCACCCCATGGAGAGATACTCGGTCAGATGAAGCCATTATCTAATAAATCGTTTAGCTTCTCTTTCAAGTCTTTCAACTCCGCTGGATCCATTCTATAAGGAGGAAAAAAGATAGGTTGCGTATCCGGTTAAAGGTCAATACCAAAATCTATTTCCCGCTCGGGAGGAATACCGGGTAAATCACCGGGAAAGACTTCTGGGAACTCATTTACTACCGGAACTGACTCTAGAGAAAGGGTTTCGGATTCAACATTCCACCCTAACAAGATGGTAAATATACCCTCTAGAGATCATCTTTCTAGCTTTAAGACAAGAGACAAATTGACCTCTAGGCATAGAATTTCCCCCCTTCCACTCTATGATGGGCTCATTTGGAAATTGGAATCTGACCACCCGAGTTTTACAAATCGATAGAGGCATAACATGCATGCAACCAATCCATACCCAAAATCACATCAAAGTCTAACATGTCTAACTCTACCAAATCCACCAAGGTAACTCTATGGGCAAAGGAAACGAGACATCTCCTATAGACTCTCTTAGCCACCACCGAATCACCATTTGTAGAAGTTGAGTTTGAGAATTAGAGACAAAGAACACAAGTAAAAAATGAGAGATTTAAACACTGTATGGGATGAAAAACTTGTGTATCATGTGAATGATGTTGCTGATCTTCCCTATCGGACGATTGAAGTGAATGTTTTCAACGAAAAACGGTCAAACACAAGCAGAAATTTTCTGGGTCGAGCTCGAATTTCTGGGTCAAGCATTGCGAAAGAAGGGGAAGAAGTGGCACATCTTTATACACTTGATAAAAGAAGTCCTTTTTTTCTTAGGTGGTGAGTTGAGTTTGAAGATTTATTTATCTACAAGATCTGGTGACAACGTTGAATTTGGGTTAAAAGATGTGGGTTACGGGTGGGTATTTAATGTTTTTAATTAATTTAATTAATTATTAGGGTAGCCAATAGGATAGCGACACGTCATAAATGAATTTGCTAATTGATGTTATTATTTAGGCTGTTAAATATGAGGGGCAAAATAGAGCCAAACGGTTGACATCAAGGACATTTTAGGCTCGAAAGGTAGAAGAGGGGTAATTTTGTACCAATTTGCATAGTAAAGGGGTATTTTAGACCCTTTTCCGTTGTTAAAATTAAGATGATATTGTTGTATTTGACTGAACACATACATAGTAGAATAATACATAAAATTAAGCATGTACACATTTTATAAAAATAACAGTCTTTGAAAATGTGGATTTAAAGATATAAAATTAGACACGTATAAATTTTATGAAAATAATAGGGGATAAACCTGCAGGGTTTCGAGAGACTAGTATATCAATAATTGCACACCCTAGGTATTTATATACTTAGGTGGTGAAAAACCTTTGGTTTATATAGAGACGTAATCTACGTGTCATTTGTGGCTATGGATTTTTGGCAATCCAATCCACAAAAAAAGAGCAGGCACCTGGCCAGTATTGAAAAGAAGAGAAAAAAAATTCTTGGTAAAGAAAGCAAAAAAGTTTGGGAATGGCAGCAGTGGGGATAGGTGGTGTAGTACTCCACTCTTCATTTCTGGGGAAGAAAGTGGGGATTTTGAAGCCTTTATGTTTGTCGATACGATTGAAGAAACAATGTAATTTTTCAATTTGCGGTAGCTTTGTACATGATCTTTTTGTTGGAGTTGGGGTAGGACTACCCTGTACTGTAATGGAGTGTGGTGATATAATTTATAGAAGCACACTACCCAAGTCAAATGGGATCACAGTGACTGTTCCTGGGATTATTTTGGCTTTGGGTACCCTCTCTTACCTCTGGGCTACTCCTGGTGTTGCTCCTGGTTTCTTTGATATGTTTGTTCTTGCCTTTCTTGAAAGATTCTTTCGACCTATTTATAAGAAGGTACCTATAAATGAGTTAGTTAATTAGTTTACTTATCTTCTTTGTTCCCCACATTCTTTATCTTATCTGCAGGATGATATTGTATTGGGAAAGAAACTGGGTGAGGGATCTTTTGGTTCTGTTTATAGAGTTTCTTTGGCAAGAAAGCCATCATCAAAGCCTGCTGATTTAGTCTTAAAAAAAGCAACTGAATATGGAGCAGTGGAAATATGGATGAATGAGCGTGTGCGTAGAGCTTGTGCTAATAGTTGTGCTGATTTTCTCTATGGTTTTCGAGAGGTACACTTGTTCATCATCATCATATATATCACTTATTCCAATCACTTATTTATGCTGAAAATTCTGCTAGACTTCTTCAAAGAAAGGAGCAGAGTATTGGCTTCTTTGGCGTTTCGAAGGGGAAGCTACACTTGCTGATTTGATGCAGAGTAGAGACTTTCCCTACAATGTAGGTATTCCTTTCTCTTCTACTTTTCAGATAATTGCAACTGCTTTGGGGACACAACATACCCATGCGAGCTCTGTGCCTATACCATGCGAATTTTTGATTTGAGGTTAATGTACAGATTGTGAAAAGATCTTAGTTTCCCGTGTCTGAGAGAAAACGGCAGATCAGGTGGAAAATAGAATCTATATATTTATAGTTGTTAAAGGATCATTTAATATTTATTGGTATAAATTAGTCTCCTAAAAAGATCTAAATGTAGGAGAAATCCCTAGCACTGATAGCTAATACAGAATGTTTTCTATTGGATGAAAAATTCTCTTGAAACAGTATCATAACCTTCTCGGTTCAGATATAACATAAATATCTTCATTTAGGCATTTACATGTTAAGGGAAATTAGCAAAAACGGAACTGAGAGGAATGATTTTTGATTTCGTAGTGAAAGTGTGTGATAGATACTGATAGGGTTAAACAACAAAAGGATGTTGTGTAAAACACTTCGAAAATGCAATTATCTGCTAATTGAAAAGAGATAAACAATATGAAGAAAATGTCCTCCTAATTGAGAAAAGATTCTACAGAAAGTTATCCATGAACATTCACCATTCACTACATTGTTAAAACTACCTCTTCAAGTTGAGATACATAATAAATTCTGTCATATCGTACCATGTTTATATATATATGTTCAGCATATCCAAAATATTGCACATGTGACCCAACGGTTTCAAGGTTGAACAATTGCATAGTTTGTATTCATTTTCATTGATACCCATATGTGAGTTATTATAATTCATTATTTTGAATAATTGTAATTTCTTGTGTCCGACTCTTATAGAGTTGCTCCGAATGGTGAATTACTAAATTCTGATCATTTCTCTCAGAAGAACATTTATTTTTATCTACTGTCTAACAACTAGTTGAACTAATGTTTGGTTATTATGGTGGATTCGGTGTTTGTCACGACTGTTTTTCATCTATTCTAGTCGAGATATTATGATGGTGGTCTAGAGATAAGTGTGATATTAGATATTATCTTAGAAAACTTCTGAGACAAATTATTGAGTATTGAAATAAAAAAAATAAAAAATTGGAAAGACTCAATGAGCTGGATGGATATAAAGGAAGCTCGGCCATAAGTAGTTTCTGGTTGGGTTGCAGTTTTTGTTGTAAGTCCTTTCTGCAAAAGTTACTATCTGTTTTATCCTCCCCCTCCTGCACTCTCTCTCATGATTTATTAAATCATCAGGTAGAATCATTGATCCTTCGAGAGGTTCAGGACTTGCCCAAAGGTTTGGATAGAGAAAATAGAATCATATTGACAATTATGAGACAACTCCTATTTGCTTTGGATGGACTTCACTCCACAGGGATAGTACATAGAGATATTAAGCCTCAAAACATAATTTTCTCTGAAGGTAAACTGTCCTGTTAATATTTGTGGTTGAGTTTGATTGTCTACTTGTAAGTTGTAATTAATATCTCTCTGAAGCAGGTTCTCGCGCGTTCAAAATAATTGATCTTGGTGCTGCAGCAGATTTGAGAGTAGGAATCAATTATATTCCTAAGGAGTTTCTTTTAGATCCAAGGTAATTTCCTACTCTGCAAACTGACAAGTTTGTGTATGCACAAGTGGAAATTTCTTGTTCAACACATGGACATTATATTTTCTATTCTGTGACCTTTGTTTCTTGGAACTAATTATCCCCTTGATAAAAGTGGCATAATATAATTGTCAGCTCATAACGATGACTTCTTATCATTCTTTTCTGTTATTCATTTCAAAAACATCTCCAATCAAATTAAATAAAAGAACATGCATTTTCCATCCTTTTTATTATTAGGGTAATGTATATTCTAACCTCAACATCTCAATCTGCGTTTGTTGTTGCTTTCATGGATTAATTAAGTATGATGCCAATTTGCTCGTCGAATCATGTCCATTTTTCACTTTACATATTTTCTGAATTCAATTTGTTTTGTTAATCATGCCTTTATTATTTATAACCAGATGTCCTCAAACCTCCCAATGAACCATCAGTGCTAACCTTATAAGTTCTTGGAAGACTACCAGGAAAATCAACTTCATTTTTGAGTGTTAAAAGTGTTCTTTCTATAATGCTCAAGCTAACAAACTGAAACTTGTATGCCTAAATAGAAAAAAATTCAGGACCCGACAGAGTGATGTCCCTGAAATTGAGTGATGAAATATCAGGATTTTCCAATTTAATGGGTATGTTATGTACCATAATGATTGAGTACTTTCCCCGCACATTTTAAAGAGCATTAGATGACTTTGAGATTGGATTTATGGCATGTTTTTGCTTGTTAGTTTTAATTATATTAGCTTAATTTACATGAGAGATGCACAGATTATGAATGATCATGTTCCTTATTCAATTATAAAGAAGTGATATTGACTATTGAGATTGGTATGATCTCAAAAGTTAATCTTTGTACCATTTAAAGGTGAAGAGAAAATAGATGCATTCTGTGTTACTGATCATCTGTTTTTTGGAAGACTTTCAGGTAATACCATTTATAACTTGGTATGTTTGCATGGGTGGATCTTTTACTTAGGGATTTAGTTTACTTATTTTTCTAACTGTATCTTTTCCGGTCAAGATACGCTGCACCAGAGCAATACATTATGAGCACACAAACCCCTTCTGCACCGTCTGCTCCAGTTGCAACTGCACTTTCCCCAGTTCTATGGCAGGTTTGATGACCAGTCACTCTCTTTTTTTTTGATGACCAGTCACTCACTTTTGACTAATTACCTCTTTTTTTTTTCTTTTTTTTAAATCTATAAAATTAACTCCTTGTTATGCTACTTTTTTGTAACAGCTGAATCTCCCAGACCGATTTGACATCTACAGTATCGGTCTCATATTCCTGCAAATGGTTAGATTCAAATCGAAAGCTATTTACTATTAATATTTCTTAGACAAAATTTAGCTCTTCTAGGAGAATCTAGACATTTGAGTTCCGGACTAAAAAGAATTACAAGGAAGTGATTGTCAGTTTCTTTTAGATTTTCTTATCTAAATGTAGAAAACATGATGTGATTCTCTGAGTTAAACAAAGAACTAGTCAACCAGGATCTTGAACTTTAAGCAAAAAACAGTTGTATGAAAAAACTGATGTGTCTCGTGATATAGAACATGGAATCAAGTGTTTCTAAAATGAGGTTAAAGATGATATTCTGAACTATTAAATAACTACTCACTTGTTCTAAAAGAAGCAATGACTTCAAAAGAAGTTAAATTGTGATCTGATTTTGGATGGGGAAGATGTGTTCTTGAATGATCAAATGATTTGTGGTTCCTAAAGTTACCGCTTGAAATCAATTAACGTGGCTAAGAAACCTCACACATATTTTAGAACATGATAAGGACTATCACCACTTGGTTTGGAACCAAACACAAGGATTAAGAAGAAGAAATAGAGTATAATCTTATTATTTCTAATTGTTACTAGCTAAAGAACATGAACTGTGTCTTTTACAAGCATCAGAGCCCTTTATATAAGCTTAGGGTCTCTTCTTTGATGACTACATTTGCTATTCTAATAAGGAAAGAAAATAGATAACAGCAAGGAAATAAAATGCCTATTCTACAAGGAAACAATAAAGAAATTAAAATATACCAACAAAAGGAAATAACAACAATATTTCCCATTTTAAGAAGGAATTGTCTTTAACATAGCTTCTTGGACTTCATGGACTAGAAAAGTTTCTTGAACTTGAAAATAAGTCCACACACTTATTCTTGGGCATGGAAGAACTTTTACTCGGCAGGTTAAGTAAGAAAAGCCCTATATAGCTTCGCGGTTTACACAAGTACATGAGGAAGAAAATGAACGATGACCTGCAAATAGTAACTTTATGGATATTAAGTAAGAAACAAAGGTCCTTTAATTAAGGGTGGCCGTTGCATGATTTATTTGAGGAAAGGTGACTCATATTTTTGCTTTTTTTTGGGTAGGTGCAACTCTTTTGAGATTAGTGTTAATGTCACTGATTTGAAAACCCCCACATTTTCTTGTATAAACAAAGGCCCCACATTCCCCATCCCTCTCTCCTTCACTTCCATAACCGCCACCTCTTCATCTGTCACTTCCTCCACCACCACCTCCTTCTCTTTCTCCACCTCAACTGTCGCCTTCTTCTCCTCCACATCTCTGCCTCCCCTCTACTTCCACCTTCAATAGTAAATTCAACTTCTTCATTAGGTTGTTGCAAACAACTATTAAATTTCTTGGAACAACTTCAATAGTTATTGCAACAACTAAACAAATTCTAAGTTACTGTAACACATTCCGTAGTTGTAATTATCAAATTTGTTGCAATAAGACTCGGTAGTTGTTTACGACAACTTACTGAAGTTGTTGGATTTGCTGCAGAATCTCCTTAACTGCTCCAAAAATTGTATTTTCCGATTCACCTCTACCAATCTTCATACAACAAAAATAAAAATAGTTTGTAGATTAAAAAGAAGAAGAAGATGAAGAAGAAAAAGAGAGAAGGGAGGGAATTAAAAAAACTGAATTTTGAACATGAAAAGTGGGCATGTATGCATTATTTTAAAAACTTGGATAGTTAATATTTTACCCTCAATTTAGGAGTTATAAATTATACTTTCTGAATTTTAATATTTACATTCAGGCTCATTTTAACTGAATCGTGGCTGACATGGTCAAGATCAATTTTTTGTTCAAGACTTGAGAGGTTCCTTAAATTAAATATACTCTAGAATCAAGTTTAAAAAAATTGTTGGTTTCCTTTCTCCTTTTCTTTAGCTCATATAACCAAGATCTGGATTCGCGATAACTTTAAACTAATTGCCCATTGGATGTGATCTTATCTATTTCAATAGGCTCCCCCTTCCTCCGTAATGGGCTTATCTGGTGCAAATATGGATTAGTCAAGCCAATTGGCTTCACATACCAATGGTTAAACCAAAAACAAAATAGAATTGAATATTGCATGTACAAGATTTTAAAATTAACTATGTATTACAGTCAGAAATAGGTTAAATGCTGATATTTCTGTCTTGTAGTGTTTTCTAAGAATTTATATGTTGTTTGTTCCATGATAGGCATTCCCAGGATTACGCAGTGACAACAGTCTCATTCAATTCAACCGACAACTGAAGAGATGTGACTATGATTTAGTTTCGTGGAGACAGAGTGTAGAGCCTCGTGCTGGCCCTGAACTTAGGAAAGGCTTTGAGTTGTTAGATTTGGATGGTGGAATAGGTTGGGAGCTATTAACATCTATGGTACGTTTCAAAGCACGCCAAAGAATTAGTGCAAAGACAGCTTTAGCTCATCCTTACTTTGATAGAGAAGGTCTGCTTGCCCTGTCCTTCATTCAGAACCTAAAGCTGCAATTCTTCCGGGCTACACAACAAGACTATAGTGAAGCTGCAAACTGGGTTGTTCAACTAATGGCAAAATCAGGAACAGAACAAGATGGGGGCTTTACAGAAGCACAACTTCAGCAGCTTAGGGTATGTATTCTCATGTCTTTACGACATTGTTACTAATGTTGGTTATTAAATGTAAAATTTCCTTAGTACGCTTTGTTTTGTTTTTCCAATTGTGATTTACAGGAAATAAAGCCTAAGAAGAAGTCAAATGCGCAGAGGAATGCTCTTGCATCAGCTCTTCGGCTTCAAAGGAAAATTATAAAAACCCTGAATGAGAGTATGGATGATCTTAGCAATAAACGGAAAAGCTTATGGTGGAGCCGATGGATTCCAAGAGAGGAATGAAATTAGTAAATGTGTACAAAATAGTTTTAGTACTTTGTTTCATAGAAGCTTACTTACTAGTTTTCATTCTCATTTGACAATGTAAACCAATTTTTGAACATAGATTATTATATGTAAAAAGTGAAAATATCTTATACCAATATGTACACTTGTTTTATTATTTATACAAAGATATGGAGTTAACAGTTGATTTTCTATGTAGCCTGGTAAAATTGACAGAAAACCAGAGGAGAACATTTTATAATTGTAACATCATTTGTTTCTGCCCACCTTAATGCTTCTACAGAAAGGTGAAAAATGGTGAACAGTAGAAGCACTATTACTGGTGGAATAATACTATAT
>NW_006238998.1:1009081-1065179 GCF_000226075.1 Solanum tuberosum | reverse complement strand
TACATCTATAATTGATATACTTTTAAGTATTGTGTTTTACGCTTTACTTGTGATTTATATTAAAAAGTATATTTAAGAAATTCAATATATATATATATATATATTATTTTATTTTATTTTTTTTAAAAAAAAGAAAAAAGAAAAAAAAGAAGCATATAAACAATAAGCAAAATCACTTGAAAATAATGAAAAAGAATAATCAATTTAGAATTGCAAATAGTCTTACTTTGTTTGATTTTTTTTTGTGTAATTTCTTTCTTTATTTGAAAACAATATACCGTACATGTCTCCTTGATTTTGTTCAATTGAGATAAAGCCATTGAGTTGTGATCGGTTGGTTGGAGTTCGAGTTAGTAATAAGAGAGTTGAGATTTATCCTTAGGGTGTGAATAAGGAAAAAAAAAGGGGGTGGGGGTATAACGAAACAAATTAGAGAAAATGTGTAACACCTCGGATTCGAGA
The DNA here is from genome assembly GCF_000226075.1 of Solanum tuberosum. NCBI lineage: Eukaryota > Viridiplantae > Streptophyta > Magnoliopsida > Solanales > Solanaceae > Solanum > Solanum tuberosum. The sequence goes on along the minus strand of NW_006238998.1, from coordinate 1,064,717 downwards.
AAGGGCAACATTTCAGTTTCAGAAGAATCTGGTGCCATCCAACGGAGGACAGCCACGGATCGTAGGTCTAGTCCGTGGATTGGCCACCCAAATAGGCTCAGAGGACCACGAACCACAGCTTGGACCAACGGACCGTCGTTGGGTCCACGATCCGTGGATCATGGCCTCAAAGTCTAGTCTCTGATGAAGACGACGGACATGTAGGATGGACCGTCGGTCAAACCACGGTCCGTCGGTCAAGGCCAGTCTGTCGAAGGTCGGCAATTATTCTAGGGGCAGTTGGGTCTTTTCCTAATTAGTTTAGCCTAATACTATGTCGTTTTACCCTCACCAAAACATATAAGTGTTTTAACTCTAAAACTTCTCAATTGAAAATCGTTCTCTCAAATTTACAAAAGAAGAACAAGTTTTCCTCTCAAATATTTCTCTCTAGAAAACTTGAAGAAGAAGGGTCAAAGCTAGGGTTTGCAAGTCAATTCTCCAATTCCTCCATTGAAGTTAAGCAATTGGCATTGAGGTATGATAGTTTTCATCCATGGATTCCTTTCATTCATGGAGTTCACAAATTCTCCTATTTTCTAAGTTAGAATTCCCCAATCTAGTTAGGTTTTTCTTCTATGATATGAGTCCCTTTAACTATTGATTTAGTTGATTGATCTATGATCTTTTATGCATGAATCGAGTTAATCTAATGATTTTATGATGATTCCCCATGAACCCATGTAATTTCCATGTTTTCTAAATTATGATCATATGATGTGGGTGTTGGATTATGAAAGAGAAGTTTATGAAATTAAGCATGTTCTTATGAAATTTATGCAAATGTTGTATGGATGCTTGAGAGTGAAGTATCAATGATAATGTTGTTGTTGTGTTGTTGAGAGGATTTTCTCATATACACATGAAATCATGATTGTGAAAGGTTTTCTCACATAAGTAAGGGTTCTAAGGTTGAAATGTCTTCTCAACGAAATGAATCAAATATAAAAATTTATCCTACTAAAACCTAGCTTGGATTAGTTATCGAATGATACCATTCCCTGGATGATTTATGACTTATAACCTAGCTTGGATTGGCAAGATGACGTTACCGTCCATGGATAATAAGAACAAGTAAGAAAATGACTATTATGTGGGATTTATGCTTAGCACCGAGAGGATATTGAGATGGAAGCTCTCCCGTGAGTAGAGGCCAGGTTTCTAGAAGCAATCTCCTTATCCCTTACCTATGTCGCCCCCATTGGATGATTATCTAGATAGACATTAGCTAGTGGATCCACCTAAGCTGGAAGTTCATGGTCCTTACCTTGGCAAGTAGGACAACCCTTTTCGGTGTGGGAGACACTAGGGGATCATGTTATAGCTCACATAGTCTTTATGTCAGTTAAGGCTACTTCCCACAATAATAATGAATTAACGTTACTTCAAGAATTATCTCACATGTGTTCAAAGGTTTTAAAGATGTTAGCTTGCATTGACCATGTTTATGACTTATGTTTTCTAACTCTTTTTATATCATGTTTTAGATTGGTCATTGCATGTCATGAAATGTCCTTTTTTTCTAGCATGATTTAAATGTTTATATGCATGGCTATCATACTTGGTACATATTTTTTACCACACATACTCTTGCCTACATTTCCCCAAATGTAGGGTCTGACAGTCAGGGTTCTCAGTTTCATGGATAGAGGTTGACTTGAGAGATTCCGAGCTTTGGTGAGTCCTCATGCTTCGAGGACGGATTTTCATTATTTTCAGTCTTCTTTCTTATTTTCAGTTTTGGACATGATGTATGGGATAGGCCCAATTTCATTCTATTGTACTAGATGGCTAATGAGACAAAGTGTTTAGAATTCCGCTTTATCTACTATAAAAACTATTGGGACTTGAAATGTATTTCTTTATCTCTTTGTTTTATTTCTTATATTATGAATGCTAAGTGGCTTGTATGGGGCCTCTCGGGGTCTTATACACCATGTTACACCTACGGGGTACCTTGGGTCCTGACAAACTTGATAATTAGAGCACAAGGTTTAGAATGGTCCTAGGATGTCTCATAAGCCAGGTCGAGTAGAGTCTTGTTCATAAATGTGAAGTGTGCCACATTTATGAATGAGAGGCTATAAGATGATTAGGAAACTCCACTTCTTTCATTACTCTAAAGTCGTGCGATATATTTTAACTCTATAAGGTCTCTCTCCTAATCCTTATCTGATGCTTTACAGGATATGGCTACTCGAAGAGCTTATGCTAGAAGGAATGTGATGGAGGATGCAAAACAAGAAGCTCCTCCCCAAGCTACTCAAGTTTCGATCGACCCTTCGGCCGAGCAAGTGACTAATATGGAGTTTAGGGTTGCTTTTCAAGTATTGGCTCAAGCCATGACAGCCCAAGACAATAGGGAGATTGCTATTCCCGTGAACCTAAATGCGGGTAAGGCAACATCTAGGGTGAGGGACGTCACTAGGATGAATCCTCCGGAGGTTCATGATTCTAAGGTTGCGGAAGATTCTCAAGAGTTCATTGATGAGGTTTACAAGGTGTTAATGATCATGGGAGTGACACCGATGGAAAAGGCGGAGTTGGCTGCTTATGAACATAAGGGTGTTGCACAAATTTGGTTAAAAAACAAATGGAAAGAAGGGAGACCGGAAGATGCGGGTCCTCTTGACTGGGAAAAGTTTAACATTGCTTTCCTTGATAGGTTCTTTCCCTTTGAGATGAGGGAGGCAAAGGTGCTTGAGTTTATCAACCTTCGTCAAGGAAGTATGAGTGTGAGGGAATATGCTTTGAAGTTCACACAATTGTCTAAATATTCCCATGCAATGGTTGCCGATCCTAGGGTAAAGATGAGTAAGTTCATTTTGGGTGTGTCTGAAATAGTGGTTAAAGAATGTCGTACCCCATGCTCATTAACGACATGAACATTTCTCGTCTCATGGTTCATGCTCAACAGATCGAATAGAAGAAACTTAAGGAAAAGTCTAGGGAGACAAAGAGGGCTAAAACTAGTGATGGTAATTTCTCTCATGCAAGGTTCGATGGACATGGTTGCCCTAGATTTCGACAAAAGGTTTTCTGATCAAGGTTCCTCCAATTCTCCTCCTAGGTTCAATAAATATAGGGTGTCTAACCCTAAGCCCAAAGAGGAATTGTAGTGGGTCTTCATTGCTTATATCTACTTGTGCTAGGTGTGGAACGAAGCACGAGGATAAGTGCCTATCCGGCACGGACGATTGCTTAAGTTGTGGTAAAAGTGGTCATAAGATGAGGGATTGCCCAATACTTATGGCTGAAGGAAGAGAGGGTAAGCAAGCTCCTCCTAGTGGTTCGGGTTCCAATGCTCCCAAGCAAAACCGATTTTGTGCACTTCAGACTCGTGGTGAACAAGAGGGTTCTCCTGATGTGGTTATCAGTATGTTAAAAGTATTCCAACTGGATGTTTATGCTTTACTTGATCCCGGTGCCACCTTGTCTTTTGTGACGCCATATGTGGCTATAAGGTTTGATGTTCTTGCGGATGTGTTGTTAGATCCTTTTTTTGTCTCTACTCCTGTTGGTGATTCTATTGTGGCTAAGAGAGTTTATAGTAAGTGTCCCATTTTCTTGTCCTATAAAGTTACTCTTGTTGATTCGGTAAAGCTTGATATGCTAGATTTTGAAGTTATCCTTGGTATGGATTGGCTGAACTCATGTTATGCTTCTGTCGATTGTAGAACTCGTGTAGTCAAGTTTCAGTTTCCCAATGAGCCTATCCTAGAATTGAAAGGGGAAAATTCAATGTCTAAGGGTTAGTTTGTCTCTTGTTTTAAAGCTAGAAAGATGATCTCTAAGGGTTGCATATACCATCTAGTTAGGGAGAAGGATGTGGATTTCGAAACCCCTACTCCTGAGTCGGTCCCCGTTGTTAATGAGTTTTTGGAAGTGTTCCCACATGATTTACCCGGTATTCCTCCCAAGAGGGAAATAGACTTTGGTATTGACCTTCTCCCAGATACGCAACCTATTTCTATTCCTCCTTACCTAATGGCTTTGACGAAACAAAAGAAGTTGAAAAAATAATTAAAAGACTTGTTGGATAAAGGTTTCATCCGAGCAAGTATCTCTCCATGGGGTGCTCCAGTTTTGTTTGTTAGAAAGAAAGATGGTTCTCTTCGTATGTGTATTGACTATCACCGGTTGAACCAGGTGACCATTAAGAATAAGTATTTGAACTTTGTATGGCCATTATGAGTTTTTGGTGATGTCGCTTGGTTTGACTAATGCTCTAGCGAAATTTATGGATTTGATGAATAGGGTGTTTAGACAATACCTTGACATGTTTGTGATTGTGTTCATTGATGATATATTGATTTATTCGATAAGTGACGATGAACATATTGCTTATTTGAAGATTGTGTTGCAAATTCTCAAGGACCAAGAACTCTTTGCAAAGTTTAGCAAGTGTGAGTTTTGGCTAAGGTCCGTAGCTTTCCTTTACCATATTGTTTCAAATAAGGGTATTGAGGTAGATCCTAAGAATACAGATGCGGTCAAGAGTTGGCCTAGACCTCTATCCCCTTCGGATATTAGAAGTTTCTTGGGTCTAGCCGGTTATTATAAAAGGTTTGTTGAGGGGTTTTCCTTTGATTGCCTCTCAATTGAATGCATTGCCTCAAAAGAAGGCTAAGTTCATATGGTCCGAAGCATGTGAGAAGAGCTTTCGAGAATTGAAGGATAAACTTACTTCCACTCTGGTGTTGACTTTATCAGAAGAAATTGATAGTTTTGTTGTTTATTGTGATGCCTCGATAATTTGGGCTAGGATGTGTGCTTATGTAAAATGGGAAAGTCATTGCCTATGCCTCAAGGCAACTTAAGGTTCTTGAGAAGAATTATCCTACCCATGACCTTGAACTAGCGGCACTTGTTTTTGCCTTAAATATTTGGAGGCACTATTTGTATGGTGTTCATGTTGATGTTTCCACCGACCACAAGAGTTTGCAGTATGTGTTTAATCAGAAGGATTTAAATCTTTGCCAAAGAATGTGGCTAGAGTTATTGAAGGATTATGATATGAGTATTCTCTATCACCCCGGTAAAGCGAATGTGGTGGCGTATGCTCTTAGTCGGTTGTATATGAGTAGTGTTGCTCATATCGAAGAAGATAAGAAGGAGTTGGTTCGAGATGTTCATAGATTGGATCGGTTGGGTGTTCTGTTAGTGGACTTTACCAAGGGTGGTGTTATGATTCACAACGGTTCAGAATCGTCTTTTGTGATGGATGTGAAAGCCAAGCAAAGTAAGATCCAATTTTGGTTAACTTGAAGGAAGCGGTGCTTAAAAAGTCCGTAGAGGCTTTCTCCCAAGGGGGAGATGTTGTACTTAGATATCAAGGTCGTTTGTGTGTTCCTAATGTTGATGACTTGAGGGAACAGATCTTGTCAGAAGCCCATAGTTCTTGGTATTCCATTCACCTGGGAGCCACCAAGATGTACCGTGATTTGCTGGAGATCTATTAATGGAATGGGATGAAGAAGGATATTGCGGGATTTTTGGCTAAATGTCCTAATTGTCAACAAGTGAGAGTTGAGCATCAGAAACCAGGAGGTTTATTCCAAGATATTAACATTCCTACTTGGAAGTGGGAAGAATTAAAAATGGACTTTATTGTGGGTTTGCCTCGCACTCGGTGACAACATGACTCGATTTTGGTTATAGTAGATCGAATGATGAAATCAGCTCATTTCATTCCTGGCAAAGCTTCTTATTGGGCAGAAGATTATGCTAAAGTTGTATTTGAGGGAAATGGTAAGGTTGCATGGAGTGCTCACTTTTCAGTTTTGGAGATCTTTTCAAAAAGGTCTTGGTACTCGTGTTAAGATTAACACGGCCTTTCATCCACAAACCAATGGGCAAGCGGAGAGTACTATCAAAACTTTGGAAAATATGTTGAGAGCTAGTGTGATTGATTTCAAGGGTAATTAGGATGATCACTTGCCTTTGATTGAGTTTGCATATAACAATAGTTATCACTCGAGTATTGGTATGGCTCCATTTGAGGCCCTATATGGTAGAAGGTGTAGATCTCCTATAGGTTGGTTTGAGGTGGGTGAAGTTGCCCTAATAGGTCCTGAGTCGGTACATGAGGCCATGGAAAAAGTTTGACTTAATAGAGAAAGGTTGAAAATGGCTCAAAGTTGGCAAAAGTCATATGCCTATGTAAGAAGAAGAGATCTTGAGTTTGATATTCATGCTAAGGTTTACTTGAAAATTTCACCCATGAAGGGTGTAATGAGGTTTGGTAAGATAGGGAAGATTAGTCTCCGATATGTAGGCCCATATCAGATTTTGAGGCGTGTTGGTAAGGTTGCTTATGAACTTGAATTGCCTAATGAATTAGCATCGGTGCATCCAATTTTCCATGTCTCTATGTTTAAGAAATGTGTTGGTGATCCGACATCTATAGTTCCCTCAAAAAGTTTAGGGGTTAAGGAGAATCTTTCCTATGAAGAAGTTCCAGTTGAGATTTTAGACCGACAAGTCAAGAAGTTAATAAATAAAGAAGTTGCTTCCGTGAAAGTGTTGTGGCGGAATCAGTTAGTTCAAGGTGCTACTTGGAAAGCCGAGGCCGATATGATGTCCCGATATCCTCTTCTATTTCCTTCTACCCCTACTCTAGCTTGAGGTAATGAGTTCCTAATGGTTAACTCTTTTGGTGTCATGTGTCTTAGATATTCCTATGATTTCCTCATTTATTCGTATTCATGAAAAACTTTAAGTTTTGAGAAAATGAGTTTACTTGACTGATTTCTACATGTTTATGTACATTTGAGTGTGAGTTTCATATAGACTTCACGATGTGATATTTTGAACATGTTTTAACTTGGAGTTGATGTTTCCTTCTCGAATATATGCATTGCATGCATGATGGGCTGTTAGATTTAGTTTCCACCCTTTCTTATGATGTCTTGAATCTCATTCGAGGATGAATAATCCTAAGGGGGAGATAATGTAACACCTCGGATTCGAGAAAGGGCAACATTTCAGTTTCATAAGAATCTGGTTCCATCCGATGGAGGAAAGCAACGACTCGTGGACTGAGCCACGGACTGTAGGTCTGGTCCTTGGATTGGCCACCCAAATAGGCTTAGAGGACTACGAACCACGGCCTGGACCAACAGACTATTGTTGGGTCCACGGTCCGTGGATCATGGCCTCAAAGTCCAGTCTCTGATGAAGACGATGAACGTGCAGGACAGACCATCGATAAAACCACGGTCCGTCGATCAAGGCCAGTAGGTCGAAGATCGAGAGTTATTCTAGGGGCAGTTGAGTCTTTTACTAATTAGTTTAGCCTAATACTATGTCGTGTTACCCTTCACCAAAACCCTATATAAGTGTTTTAACTCCAAATCTTCCCAATTGAAAATCATTCTCTCAAATTTATAAAAGAAGAACAAGTCTTCCTCTCAAATATTTCTCTCTAGAAAACTTGAAGAAGAAGGGTCAAAGCTAGGGTTTGCAAGTCAATTCTCCAATTTCTCCATTGAAGTTAAGCAATAGGAATTGAGGTATTATAGTTTTCATCTGTGTATTCCTTCCGTTCATGGAGTTCCCATATTCTCCTATTTTCAAAGTTAGAATTCCCCAATCTAGTTAGGGTTTTGTTCTATGATATAGGTTCCTTTAACTATTGAGTTAGTTGATTGATCTATTATTTGTTATTCATGAATCGAGTTAATCTAATGATTTTATGATGATTCCCCATGAACCCATGTAATTCCCATGTTTTCTAAATTATGACCATATCATACGGGTGTTGGATTATGAAAGAGAAGCTTATGAAATTAAGCATGTTCTTATGCAATTTATGCAAATGTTTTAAGGATGCTTGAGAGTGAAGTATCAATGATAATTTTGTTGTTGTGTTGCTGAAAGGATTTTCTCATATACACATGAAAGCCTGATTGTGACAGCTTTTCTTACATAAGTTAGCGTTCCAAGGTTGAAAGGTCTACTCATCTAAATGAATCAAAGATAAAGAGCTATCCTAATAAAACCTAGCATGGATTGGTTATTTAATGATACCATTCCATGGATGATTTATGACTTATGACCTAGCTTGGATTTACAAGATGATATGCCCTTCCATGGATAATAAGAACAAGTAAGAAAATGACTATTCCGTGGGATTTATGCTTAGCACCAAGAGGATATTGAGATGGAAGATCTCCCATGAGTAGAGGCCGGGTTTCTAGAAGCAATCTCCTTATCCCTTACCTATGTGCCCCCATAGGATGGTTGTCTAGATAGACATTAGCTAATGGATCCACCTAATCAAGAAGTTCATGGTCCTTACCTTGGCAAGTAGGACAACCCTTTTTAGTTTGGGAGACATGGGGGGATCATGTTATAGTTCACATGGTCTCTATGTCGGTTAAGGCTACTTCCCACAATAATATTGAACTACGATTACTTGAAGCAGTATCTTGCATGTGTTCAAAGGTTCTAATGATGTTAGCTTGCATTAATCATGTTTATGACTTATGTATTCTAACTCTTTTTATATCATGTTTTAGCTTGGTCATTGCATGTCATCAAATGTCCCTTTTTAGCATGATTTAAATGTTTATATGCATGACTATCATACTTGGTACATATTTTGTACTAACGCATACTCTTGCCTATATTTTCCCAAATGTAGGGTCCGACAGTCAAGGTTCTCAGTTCGTGGCTAGAGGTTTACTTGAGAGATTTCGAGCTTTTGTGAGTCCTCATGCTTTGAGGATGAATTTTTATTGTTTTCAGTCTTCTCTCTTATTTTTAGTTTTGGACATGATGTATGAGATAGGCCCAATTTCATTCTATTGCACTAGATTGCTAGTGAGACAAAGTGTTTAGACTTCCGCTTTATCTACTATAAAAACTATTGGGACTTGAAATGTATTTCTCTATCACTTTGTTCTATTGCTTATGTTATGAATGCTAAGTCGTTTGTATGGGGCCTCTCGGGGTCTTATACGTCATGTTACGTCTAGGAGGTACCCTGGGTCTTGACAAAATGTTTGTTGGGTCAAAATTTCTTATCCAAAGAAATAAAAAGCGTGAGAAATTAAAATGGAACAATCCGCCATTGAAGAGGTTTGAAACTCAAATTTTAAAGTTTGACTTGCTGAAAATGTGAACCATTTTGAGTGAATAATATATCAAAATATTTTAAAGAACAAGATGAACTCATATATAAAATTAAGATTATTTAGAGGATATTTGAGTGTGTCAGAATTGAAAACTTTTTTCAAATTGTTGAGGAAGATGAACCACTACAATGTATAAATATTATATAATCAATGTATATATATATATATATATATATATATACTCCATATCTACACCTTTAGCTTTGAAGCATCTTCATACAACCTCCTTTAGAGATTTTGTTGTAAGCCTTTTCTAAGTCGATGAACTCCATGTGTAAGTCCTTCTTTCTCTCCATGTACTACTCTATGATGTCGTCCAAATTACTCCTTTTTCGTGGATATTTAAGTGGTTACTGTCAAATGTAGAACCCAACAAGGCGGGTGTCGGATCCCACAAGGAGTATGGCAAAACATTATAATTTATGCAAGAATTCAATCTTATGATCACTATTTCAAAATGGGGTTTATTGGGAATATTTATGAACTATTTATAATTTATGATTATGGTTAAGTTGATATTCAATAATTAAAAAAGAACTACAGTTGTGGTTCCCTAAATGTTGGAATTCAAACAAATAAGTCACTATTCAACTCATTTAGGGGTCGTTTGGCAGAGTGTATTTAAAAAAATACACGCATTAGCCTTGTGTATTACTAGTACCTTATTTGGTACTCTTTTCCAACCTATGTATAACTAATGCTTGCATTAGTTGTACACTCTATTGTGTATTAAGGTGTGTATTGCTAATACCATGGATTTCTAGGTATTAGCAATGCAATGGTTATAATGCATGCATTAACTCAATTAAAGATCCAATTTCCCCTCAATACCTTTTTATATCTTTTCCACTATAATAGTGAAGGGTATCTTTGTAAATATTTTTAATGCGATGCATTCTATTTTTTATGCATCAAACCAAACAATGCATAAAAATAATGTATGTATATTTAATGCAAGCACAACTAATACATGCATTGCTAATGCAAGCATTACTAATTCACTCTATTTAGCATTATTTTTATACACTCTACAAAATGACCCCTTAGTGTGTTCACTGAGGAAAACTGATAAAGTGATACGTCTTCTAAAGTCTTTCAGCCAAATTAGAAGAAAAACACCTTAAGTCTTTCCGACACTTAAGTCTGTGTGATTGAAACATCATCATATGCTCCATGTTAGTGATAAACACTCAATTATGTCCTATTTTTTAGGCATATGTGGTCATATGCAAAACAATACCTAACTTTAGAGGTTGGGGTCAAACCACGGGGATTGGAAGATCACCTTCAATTGATTTCACCACTTGAAGTGAACTTAGAAAATTGAATTCTCAACACACATGTATATATAAAATGGGACGGGTAGTAACAACTAAAATTCACCAATACAAAGGAACAAAACAGGGAATCAACGCAAATATGATCTACCAAGCTTGCAAAGGACAAGAGGTGTGTGCATAACGATTAGGGTTTCAACTAAAATAGGCAAAGATTAATCACAACCAAGATGATTGATAAATGGATAATGTTTGATCTAGGATACATCCGATATTCTCTGAAACTATCAAACGTATGTCCCATAGATTCTTTCAAACTCCAACACCCTTTCTAATGAAATACCATTACTTGAGTAGATAGACTATCCCTAGGTCATATCGTTAAATAAGAAACTATTCGGATTATCCAATCCTTGGCTTACCCATAGAGTGATTTCAAAATGTCCTCACTATTGAGTCTTACCCAACTCCATTTTACCTTCTCAAGCAAAAATAGTGTTAGAGATCTCAATCAATATTTGCAACCATTGGTTTTGGATTAAAACTTCAAGAAAACAATAGATCCATGTAATACAATTAAATTTAGTACTCATTAATGAATACTCATTTGGTGTTTTACACCTTCATAAGGCATACACACCCCTAGCTAAGGATTTAGGTTCTTAGAAAAGAACAAATAGAGACAAAAACCATGTAAGAAATATCCATTTCAAGATAATGTGATTAAAAAAAATCTAGAATACAAACTTAGAGCAATACAAATTTGAGGCTTCTTGCTCTACAAGATAAAAGTTTCTTCACTTCACTTTATGAATCGTTTTCACCAAAAAGGAACTCTCCTTTTCATCCTTAATTAGGAAGAAGATAAATTTACATAATTACAGAAATCCTCATTCTATCTTTGGAACCTTCGAAAGGAAGCACTGGATATCAGAATTACATTTTCCCCTTCAACTTACATGTTTCAACTTGCGCTGGACTGTTGGAATACTGATCTCGTATTGTGGACCACCCGTCGCTTCTCCGCGCCAACCTTGAGTTCTCATAGGAGCATCTGTACTGGACCGGTGAGCCACTGATCAAGCAATGTACCATGCCAATTGTAGTGCCAATATTGAGGAAGTGTCATCCCTAAGACTATCCCCTATACACGATTGGTGCTTAGAGACACAAGTGACCTAAAGCTAGCCTCATGGAATGGAACTACACTAGGATATATAAAATCAACAAATGAAAGCAAAAGAAAACTGAAATAGGTCTATTTAAATAAAATGGAAATAGACAAATATCTGAGTATATATGAGAGAAAATAAAACTAACTATCTGGAAATCCTCTACTACTGTGAGTTGCTAAGACAAACCCCTAGCTAACTCCAAATGTCTGAAACTAAAGTAAAATACTGAAATCAAAGATAAAGGGATTGTCCTAGGATAATGTGGACTCACAAAGATATTGCTGCAAAGCTGAATAGATCTGTTCTAACTGCTGGCTGGATGATGAGCGTCAGAACTTATATTATCAAACAATATAGGCAGAAACTATGCGTTCATTGCTTTGAATGTACTCAGTATGAGAAATATGCATAATAAACATGATATCTGAACATACTAAATCTATAAAAACATGTTGATGCAATGGCCAAGTAAAATATCTTGAAACTGAGATAACCTAATCTAAAATACATAAATACAAGGTCAGCAATAATTGAAAGTATGATTGTGGGAGATACTAAAACTGATATAAACTATGTGAGCTACTACATGGAGTTCAGTGTACTTTCTCCATACAAAAAAAGTCGATCTTCAATAATTGCCAAGGCCGTAAGGGACATGATAACTTAGCTAATGTGAATCCATTAAGCTAAAGTCTCTAATGATAAATCTTATGGTGACACGTAATTCTGAGACTTGAGAATTTCTACTAAAATTTTACGAACACCGACAAATATCCATCATCCCTAAATTTACTCGGTGCTAAGTATTATTCCCGATGGAAACATGCATAATCTGAAAACAGTAATAATTTGATAATATTGAATCATACATATCACTGATAAATACTGAGTAGCTCATAAATCATGATAACTTAAATTAGTCGAAAGATACTTTATCTGAAAGCATGTAAATCGTGATAACATAAAATATACTAAGAGATACTTTACTTGAAAACATCTAAATCATGAAAATTGGATAATCTGAGACATGCAACTGAAATAACATAATTTTGAGTCATTAAAATACTTGCATGCTCTAAGTTCATGAAAATAACGTTGAAAACATGGAATTATAATCAATATCATGCAATTGAAGAATAATCGTGAAGAAAAAGCTGAATTCCAATAAAGACCCATAAAAATCTTAGAAACCCTAGGCTTAGAGAAAATCATAATTTGAAAAGTTCAGGTTTTCTTAGGACTTAATGGGTAAATGGATACTTATTGATGAAATCCCACATACATGGGGGACAAGCCCTAACTTTAATTCCTTTGATGGAGACTTGAAACTTGGAACCCTAATTCTTACTTTAGAGGACACTTGAGAGAGAAGAAATCTAATTTGGGAGAGTTAGGAGTGAATAGAAGGATAGGGTCACTAGAAATTAGTTAGTCCCACATAGAATAGTCCTAAAAGATGTAGTATAGGGATTGAAAGAATGGGAAACGACCAAAATGACCTTGATTAAACTCTTTTGAGTTATTATTGCGAGGGGTATCTACAGTCTGTTGTTCCATCTACGGACCATGGAAGACAGACTAAAATTCCTAAGCATCTGAACTTTCAAACCACGAGACCAAACTATGACTCGTACTTCCTTATATGACTTGTGCTTGTTCGTAGAATGGGCTTAAATAGAGTTTATGCAGATTGATTTATGAGAACCATCTACAATCAGTAAAATGATGCTCGTAAAGATCAAGGAAGATTATGAGGTTTCAGGAATTTGATTTACGATGCCCATCTATAAATCGTAAACACATCCACGACTCGCAAACCTTGAACGTCCTATTCAAGCCAAATTTCCAAGTTTTTGAAGTCAATCTATGAACATGATCTATGAATCGTAAAACAAACTATGATCCATAACTTGACTCGTACACACTAACTTAATTCTCTTGATTTCAGAAGTCTTAACTACGGATTCTATCTACGGCTCATGGTTCCACTTACAACCCATTGATGGTGTCATAAATGCCAAAATTTTGTAGGCTTGGAATTTTTTTGCACTCCCTCTAGTCTTTTCTAAACTTGGAACTTCTCAAATTTTATAGGAAGCTTTGCTCCTTTCATGCCAACATTTAGCCTATGAGACGCTTGTTGGTTCTTGTAGAATGTCAGTTCCTTCGCTGATGTGGTTCAGTGATATTCAACCTCAAATCTATTAAACTTGTTTTTCCAAAGAATGACTGTGTACAAGAGAACTAGGGCCTAATATCCCGTCAATTATCATAAAAAGATGGAAAAATCTCCTGAATTTGTTTCTAGTTAGTCGGTAAAATACCAACTCATCAGTTAGCTTTCCTCTTACTAGCTCAAGCTAATAGATGGGGATTGATAGCCCCAAGTCCCTAATAATGGTTCATTTTCCTAATCTAAACTTCTCTTACCAAACAAGTTCAAAATTCAGGTAAGTTTCAATGTTTGTGTCACGACCCAACTACACCCTAAATGTGACATGGTGAATAGAATCCCAAAAGACTCTAAACGAACTATATGTCATAGTAGGACAATTAAAATAAAAAGATAACTAAAAGTAAGAGATAAAGCTAAAGATATATCTCAAGGGACAATCTCAATATAAAGGAGTATCTTAGTACAATGAAAATAATGTGGAAGTACTCATATCTTACAACAAGCATCTACTACATATGTGTGACTAGGACAAGCCCTAGCTCATGAAAGAATTTGAAAACTGAAGTACTGTAAAAAATGACATCAAAAGCATAAAGGTGGCCACCAGATCTGGACAGGATGATTAGAATCTGTGCTAACCTCAAGTTGTATGAGATGTGCCATAACCTATATTATAAAATAATATAGGCACAAGAGATATGTGCAATTAGTACTTGGAAGGTACTGCGTATGAGGAAAGATCCATGTGTGTTAGCATAATAACATGATAAGTCTAAACACATGATAATGCATGACTAAGTAAAACATGACATAATCTAATAAGCTGAGTCCATAAAATATAGTACAATGTCAATGCAATATTCTAAAAATCATTTCATAAGTAGAAGTCATAATCCCAATCATATCATATGTGGAAGATACCGTTAACTGACATAAACTATGTGAGCTATTGTAACACCTCGAATTCCAAATGATGAAAATTTCAATTTTTCCAAATACTCTGGTGCCAACATAAATGGAGCCACCAACGGTTTGTAGGCTGGACTGACTAGTCCAAATTTTCCAAAATGTCAAGGTTTCAGTATTTTTGATACGGTTCACCAGGATGACCCGTTGTCCAATGCACGAGCCGTAGGTAGTCTCTCGTAGGCGGGTCCCATATTTAGTGAGATTTTAAGATAAAAATTGGAACCCATAGTGGGGTGTACAGACCACAATGGGCTTTTGGGTCTTTTACTAATTGTTTTAATTCAATACTATGTCATTTTACCCTTTACCTGAAGCCCTCTACAAACGTTTTTACCCCCAAATTCTGCCAATTCAATTCATTCTCTTAAATTCCTAAAAGAAGAATAAGTTTATCCTCTCTAATATTTATCTCTCTAAAAGCTTGAAGAAGAAGGCTAGGGTTTCAAGTCAAGTCTTCAATTTCACCATTTCTTGTGGGCTTTGAACTCTATGATATGATAGTATTCACCTATTGTCACAACCCAGGGGTACCCCCTAGATGTAACAAGGCACATAGAACCCCAAAAGGCCCCATGTAAGCCACTTAGCATATCATAACATAAGTTAATAGAATAGTACGAAAATTTAAAACATTTTTCAATACAATCGAAGTCTCATAAAACGAAGCAGAGGTCTTTAACATTTGTCTCAAACCATCTAAACAACTTTGAATAACTCTTGAGACATAGCCCATACAATAGTTCTAACATAAAAGGAAAGGGTGATCAAGTCCTCGATGCTATGAGGACTCACCAACACTTCTCTTCTTGATCTACTATGAACCTAGCTACGAGGATAGAAGTCGATATCGCTAAACCCTACATTTGATAAGAATGTAGGAAAAAGTATGCGTTAGTAAAATAATGTACTAAATATGATGGCTAGCATAAATCATCAACATAAGCATTTAAGAGGTATTAGTAGACATAAGACATATACCATAATCATAAGAGACAATAACATAAGTCATAAGCATAAGTGACATCATTATAAGACACATACTATAAGCATAAGAGATAATAATCATAACTTGTGAGCATAAGAGATAACATCATAGTCATAGGCATACTCAATGCACCTAGTTTAACATAACATAAGAGAAACACTTCATAAACCACCTCAAGGCAAGCTTGCACAATGCATGGATAAGACCCCATAATCCCACCCATGCTAAGAAAGTCACTTTAGGTCCTCATTCATCTTTATCATCTTTTGATCTCATCCTTAGCTTACTTCTCATAGACAAGGGAACATTCCCCTTTAGTCACACATGCATTGGAAGGGCCTTTCAAGCTACAATCCAAACTAAGCATACATCATAAGCATAAGCCATAATCATACTCATCATATAGACCATCATAACATAAGATGAATATACCATAATTACCCTTAAAGCATGCTTGTGCAATGCATGAGTGAGATCCCATAATCTCACCCATACTAAGTAAAGCTTCTTGAGTAACCATACTTCATAATTCATATTCCTGTTATGGGAATTAACCTTAACCAACATAGACCATGTGAGCTTAACATGGAATCCGGTGTCTACCCCACACCGAAAAGGGGTTGTCCTACTTGCCTAAGGTAGAAGCATAATATAGCTTAGGTGGATACAGTGACTAAGTAACCTACGGGGGCACATAGTTTATTGGATAAGGATATTTCTACTAGAAACCTAAACTCAACTAAGTTATAAGGTTTCCATCTCATACATACTTTGGGAACCCGGACTTAACTATCATAGAAGGAACCCATTTGGAAAGCCGGACTCAACTAGCGTGAAAACTTTCATTGGGAAGCCAGACTCAACTAGCGTAAAAGCTTCCATCTTATATTCAATATCCACTCGGTGCTAAACATAAATCCCATTTGAGTTCATATTAATTCTTGACTTAAGTTTATATCTATGGAAGAATGTCTTGACACTCAATCCAACATAACTCATACTATAGCTCATTAGATTATGCGTGAGAATAACCTTTCACCCTCCATGTCTTCATAAAGATTCATTAGGCGAGACTAGTCTTCCAACCTTAGAATCATCATATTGTGAGAAACCATATGTGAAAGAGGTGGGGTATGAGATAATATGAATGTGTTAATATTGCTACATCCTAGAATAGTTCAATATTACTAGGTAGTGGAGTATTCTCTTGTATTCTTATAGTGTCTTGCTTTCGCCACCATATGTTTTTAATGATATTCTATTATTACACTAATTTTTTGTTGTTGTTAATGCTTCTGTAGTAATTGCTATATTTTATACGCTGTCATTTTCTCTTTTCATGCTTACTTTAGTTTACTTTACATTATTATAATCCCATGACAGTGCCAAAGAGGAGTAGAATATAAAGGAATTGAAAAATACATTAACGCCAGACCAAGCTGAAGCACTTTTATTGTGTTGTTTCATCCACAAGCATACACTTGAAAAAATATTTAAATGAGGAAGCGCCAACCACCCTCCGTATGAGATGTTAATGTGAAAGTAATACAACTGTTGTTGGCTACCAGTGGAGATCTTCAATGTAGAAGGCTAGGTAGAGAAATTATCCAAAATTCATAAACTAGAACTTTAAATCCGTTTCTAGTTGTATACATCAGAAAATAGATCAGGAATGAAAAAGAAACAAATTAATTGTCGGCTTCATTCTCCATCTTGATCTAAGTATTGTACTATTCAAGAGAATTAATCCTTAAGTTCAACTTTTTTCCGTCACTAATTAATTTACTTCAAATTGTTGTTTTGATAGATGAAGATTCTGAAGATTAAAGAATGATATGTGAAAGATAATGTGGAGAGTGCAGAAAAGAATATTGTATTTTTATTCTTGGTGCAGAGACGTTTTTTGTAGTTAATTCTATAATGTCATTTTCTTAATTTCTAGGATTTGATAGATGTCGAACACATATGTTTTATTATGTTGAACGTGTATGCTTTTTTTTAGATATTGTGTCGAACATATAAATTTTTAGTAATTAAATCAATTTTTTCGTTATTATTAAAATATAATTTTTATATCAAATTTTTAATTGGATGTGAAAAGAATTTATATGAACTGATATTAGTTCTTTTTAGAAATGATGGAAAAAATAAAAACTATAAATAAAATGTAATAATTTAAATCAAAACTTGTGATAGGAAATTTGATTGTTAAAAAGTACTGTAATCAACGACAGGAATTATGGCCTCTAAAATTAGTTATAACGCCCCTAATTTGTTGTTTTACTTGAAGGTTCTAACGACCAAATGACCATCAACGAAGGGGAATTTGGTCGTTGTAAGCAAGTGTAATGACCAGATTAATTGTTGTAGTTAAATAATATTTAACGACCGGACATGCAAACCGATCGTTAACCTTTAACGATGGAGCTTTTAACAACCAGTGACGACCAACTTTTAACCAGTCGTTATAGACCTTTAACGACCGGATTTGGACTTATAGCGACGAGATTTCCTTTCGCAAAAGGTCATTTTTCTTGTAGTGCATTCACATCATATCATATTCATACATATGTGTGTATATGAAAATAACCTTTCAACAACACAAGAACTAGATCATGAGCATATTCACTTTACTCTCAAAGTGTTCTTAAAGCATGTACATAACTTTCATAAAACAAGCATAATATCATATCTTCCCCTTTCAAGGATCAAATCTCATATCATATCAACACATCTAGAATGACTACATTAGACATGGATATAATCATAATTCGAGTAGTTCAATTACTACAAGCATAATCTCATACTTCATCTCGTTGAGGTTCAAAACTTACTTTCAATCATCTAGGGTTCAATCACTAGACATGGATATCATCCTAACTCATGTGATTCTATCACTTCATGTATTAGAACATTCATGAGGTAGATTAGGTGGGTAAAGTCTTTCCACAAAAATTCTATCTATTAGTCTACCATCATCATGTCATATTAGCTTTACCTTCAAAGCCCTAGAAGTCAACATTCACAACTATAAGTCTTAATCTCATAGCTTTACTTCATATGATCTTCATATATGCCTAATTCTTCAAGAAAATCTAACCACATGCTTCATTCTCAAGCAATTCTAGTCATATATCATCATATAAACTCAATCTCTACACTTACTAATGGCTTTTCATATAAACCCTAATCTAAACAATTCATGTCTAAAAACTTTACTTTTAAGCAATTCATATCAAGGTGCCCTAATCTCAAGTAATTCATAAAGTAATTCATCAATGTTAGAAGGTCACATCTAAGCCCTTAATTTCACTCTTCTAGACTTAAAACTAAACTATATCAATTTCACCCTAGAATCTTAGGTTAATCAATAATACATGTATAATCATACTTTAATTATGAAGCCTAGCAAGCTTGAAACAATGGAGTATTGACCTAGCTTAATCCTCTTCTTCTTCTGCTTCTGCTTCTGCTTCTCCTTCTCCTTCTTCCTCTTCCTCTTCCTTCTCCTCCTCCTCCTCTTCTTCTTCTTCTTCTTCTTCTTCTCCTCCTTCTCCTCCCGTCTCATTCTCATTCTCATTCTTCTTATTCTTCTTCTTCTTCTTCTTCTTCTTCTCCTTCTCCTCCTCCTCATTCTTCTTCTTTCTAGAGAGAGCATTTTTGAGAGGGAATTGGGTTTCTTTTGGGGGTCTTGAAATAATGATTTGGAATCACTAAATTAAGGGTATGAAGTCTTTATATAGTTGGTCTAAACTAGGGCAAAATGACGTCACTTAATAACTAATCAATTTCGAAAAGTTACACTAAGACAACACTTAACTGTTTAAAACTTAACCACTGCCTCTCCCACGAGACCACGCCCATGGGCCGTGGGTGGACCCACGGGGGTGCTGGTCATCCGTGGGTGGTGGTCTGCAACCCATCTTTGGGGACCCTGACCCATGACCCCTCACCCACGGGGTGTGGGTCCCTTTCGTGGGTGGACTATTTTGGGGCAAATTTAGGGTCCTCCTCAAGGACCCTTGGTTGGTCCTTGGGGAGTCGTACCTTGACGCTCTGACCCAAAACACTTTATTCTAAGTACGGAAAGCCATATCTACGACTCTAACCCTCACGACAAGCTCTAGTTTAGCCTACTAGTTTCTGGGGTGTTACAATATCTCCCCCTTTGGGAACATTCATCCTCGAATGACACCCTAGGCACTTCTTAAGGTAACGACTCTAGACTAGCAACCCATCATGCATGCAAGTTTCAACACATCGAAATGCACACAAGTCGGTGACCATGGACCGCCGTTGTACTCAAGAAATTATGAAGATGGAGTCTGTAAAACATGGGGGACCATGGACGAGTCGGCGACTTGTCGAACAGGTTGGCGAGCCCAACTTTGTCCGCCGTTTGGATCCCCAAATTAACTGGAGGTCCTGAAAAACTTGGCGAGATAAGTAACCACTCGGCGTGTCTCTGAGTGGTTCGGCAAGGTCGACCAACATTGCCGAAAGGGCGCGAACTTAACGGTTTTAAAAGTCCAAAGGTTTAAACTTTCAAACTCTTTCACATTCCCTCACTTTTTAACTTCATACAATCACACCCGTACTCTATATTTCCTATATTCTTGTTTTGTACAAATTTTTAGTCGTCGAACTTGTGTTTGGAGTTGGAATTCTTTTCCTCCTAGCATTACAAATCGTATTACGACATAAAAGGTTGGTTTTCCGAACCCCAAACTCATAAATAATGGTTGAACCCAGTTGCAATTGTTTAATTTTTATTAACGCGTGTTGGGACTCTCTGAAATCATATTCGATGTGCTAATTTGCCGATATTAATTTCGATATCGTGCCTTGATTGCCTAAATTGTTGATTCCCTGATTTTTGTGCTTTAAATTTGATCATAATCTTGTGGGATGTGCTTAATTGCTGGTGAGTCTAGTTGGGTGAAGTTTGAGTAACCTAAATTGTGCTAAATGATGTTCTTTTCTCAATGATGGAGCGTTTGGCGTCATTCTTCAGGGCTAAAGTCGTCAAATGAACAATTTTGGCCAAACCGGGGAAAGTCTGAGTACCCTAGTGGAATGGTTTATATAGGTCTTGGCTTAATTGAGTGTGTATGTTGTTTAATTTTGTTTTAGGAGGCCGGGGCTTGATTTTGTGAGTTGGGGTTCAAAATAGGCACGTTGGGCGAGCTGGGTCGAGCTCGCCAAACCACTCAGCGGTTTATCAAAGTCCCCCTAGATCACCCTGAATTTAATAGTTTAGTTGAGTTTGGGTTTGTTAATTTTAGCGAGAAGCCTGAGCTGGCCGAGTGCACTTAACGACTCGCCGAAAGTCTTCTTTGTTCACCCTTTCTTCCCCCCTAACCCCTAAAATACACTATAACTTTTGGCGGGCTAGTCTGTGCTCGATGAATGATCTTGGCATTTCGCCAAAAGGCCCTGTATCTCACCGACCTATCTTTTTTATGGGAAATTTTTCCTCCAATCCTTTCGGGGAGCCCGATTTGGCTTGCCAAAGTGATTCGACAACTCGCCGATTGGTTCGGTGAGACTTTCTGCAACATATTTTCTGTATTTTTTTCTTGAATTGTTTCTAACTATTTCCAATGTGCTTTGCAGATATGGCTAGACCAAAGGTTGCAGGCCAAGACATGCCGCCCCGCAAGAGGGCAAAGGGAAATACAATCAACGAGGATGCAATTGCATCTAATGAAAAGGCTACAAACTTCTCACCACAGGTGGGAAGGGTAAATTTGAAGGAAAAGCACCGGCTCCTGATTTACCGGAGGTCAGATCCGACAGTGAGGAAGTGTATGCCACTCACCTCACCACATTTGAGAATGAGGGTAAGCAGCAAGACCCCCAGGCTACCACTTTTGAGCTTGAGGATAATCAGCTACTGTTGGCTGGGAGAGCTGAGTTGCATTCCAAAAAGTTGATTGATCAGTCTAGGATCAGGACTCCCCGGGTCACTGCTCCTCCTCCCATTCCAGATCAGGTTGTGGTCCTAGCACAACCGCACATGGTCCGCCTCCCCGGTCTATGAACAGACTAAAGGTAGAGGGATTGAGGACCATCATCGAGGAGAAGAGGTTGTCTACTGATTGAGTGATAGACAAATACCCTGAGATCTGGAGCTACTTAAAGTTCCACAAGTTCCAGATATTCACTAGATCCCATGGCCCTTACATTCAAAATTGGGTCCGAGAATTCTACATTGCCTACGGAGCCTTAGTTCCATAAGGGAAGAGGAAGGCTGCCGCATTCAAGCCGGTAGATTCTGTGGTCGTCAAGGGCAAGAAGGTCAAGTGTGATAGTGATGATATTAATGTAATTCTGGAGTGGACGAAAAATATTACTGATGACTAAATAGTTGCAATTACCCATTTGTCTATATTAGGCTATAATCGATCACATCCCAATAACCCATTTTATTGTTTGTGACTGTTTGTAGCTGTTAATCAAAACCAAAACCCCCATTTGACAATCGTGTCATCCCTTAATTTGAATGATGTCTTTATTCGATAACTTCTATTCCTATGACTGATTTGAACAGGTTCATACTTCCCAATTGAATCTGAAACACATACCACTTCCTGTGGCATTCCACCACAACTAATTTAGTTTGGTTTTATACTGCCTAGCTATCGTTTACACTTAGAATTGGATGAAGTGTCGTTGAAACGTTAAATCACATGGTCCACCTTATTCAGTTTGTGCTAAAAGATATGACCGCTTGAAGTTGACTCTAAAGTCATTTTATTCTAAATAGTTGTTGACCCTCACCTACGGTCCGTAGTTCAACCACGAATCATATTGGTCAGCTGTGAGTGGGATCAGAGACACCTAAGTCTAGAACCCAACGACGGGACCCCACCTACGGTCCGTGGTCTGACACACGGTCCATCGGTGGCTTTCGTTGGTTATGACACCATGGAAAGCTCCATTTTTCTCCATCTTCTCAAATCTGAGGTGTTAAATTTAGTGGGAAATTTTATTCACTCTCTCTTTTTAGTTGCTTATTAATAGCTAATATTAGTTAGTTGTTGTCCTATTTAATAGGCCACCAATGTACCTCTTCTACTACAATTAGAAGACTTCAGAAAATCTCTCTTCTCGGCTATTGCATTCTTTTCAATACCCAACAATATTGTGGGATTAGATCAAGCAAGAGAGAACAACCATTTCTCAATTAAGATGAAACTACTTGGGTGATAGATTGATACATGCACCGGTTCCAATTACTCCTATCAGCCCCTGATTCTAATAATCAAAAGGGAAAAATATCGTCTTTGGAGTCTCAAAATAAAGACAATGTTCATGTCCCAGGAGCTATGGGATTAGGTGGATACGGGATATATTGAGCTAAATCTGGCAACTGCTAAACCTGACAATCAACTACGGGAGACTCACAAGAAAGATTCAAAGGCATTATTTCTTATCCAATCGGCATTGGATGAAGAAAATTTCCCCAGAATTTCAATAGTATAAAATTCCAAAAAAGCATGGGATACTTTTAAACAAGAATATTTGGGCGACAAAAAGGTAATTATTGTGAAATTACAAGCACTTCATCATGAGTTTGAAAATTTTGCCATGAAAGAAAATGAAACCATGCAGGAATCTACGTCTAGGGTGTCTGGAATTGTTAATCACATGAAAACATATGGTGAAAATTTTAGTAATGAAATTGTTGTGAGTAAGGTGTTGAGAAGTTTAATTAAAGGATTTGACCATGTTATTGTTGCAATAGAAGAATCTAAGGATCTATTTACTTATAATTTTGATGAATTAATGAGTTAATTGTTAGCTCATGATGTTTGAATTAGTAGGTCCTATGGAAAGGTAGAGGATAAGGCTTTTCAGGTGAAGTGGGAGCCCTTTTACAAAACAAAATCAGAATATTCAAGTGGTCACGGTAGAGGAAGAGGTGATTATCTAGGTCGAGGTCGTGGAAACAATAGAGAAAGAGGCCAATTTGGGGAACAACATCAAAAAAGAAATAATATTCTCTCTAGACATTGCAAGAAGTTGGGCCACATAGAAGATGATTCCTGGACCAAGCAGAGGGATGACCAAAAGCTAGCGAATTTCACAGAAGAAGTTGAAGAGGGGAGTAATATATTAATGACCCAACCTTCTATCGATGATGGCCTAATTTAGTGTGGTTCATAGACAGTGGGTGCTCAAACCATATGTCCGAAACAAGGTTAGTGTTTAAAGAACTTGACGAATCCAAGAAAAGTGAGGTTCGACTTGGAGAGAACAAGCCAATGAAGGTTGAAGGGAAAGGTAAAATTGTCATAAAAACTACCCAGGTTAATATAAAGCTTCTACATGATGTGCAATATATTCCTGATTAGCTCATACATTATTAAGTGTTGGGCAATCAATAACTCATAGGTACTCTGTTTTGATTGATGATTGTTGTTGCACTGTTTATGATGCAAAATCTGGGCAGAGCATTGTAAACATTTCCATGACACAAAATCATATCTTCCCTTTGAAGTCTCTAGTGTGAAAAATTGTGCTTTAATTGCAAAAACTAGTGATACTAGTGTCTGGCATCTAAAGAATGGACATCTCAATGTTTAGTGACCGCCTACACTTATAATTGGATTAAAGTGTAGTTGAGTGTTATTAAAAATGGCACCGCTGCCGGGGAGTGGTGTTTAGAAATCTTTTATTGAAGTATCTTTCTGAACTAATTTTATTGTAGTTGAATTATCTTATTTGTGTTATTGTTGGCTGCTCTAAAATAGGTGAAGAAATGAGTGTAAATGGGAGTAATGCCTGTCAACATGGGAACAATAATGACATCGAGAACTTGCATGATGTCAATGCGAGTTGGGAAGTACGGGTGCTATTTGATTGCCTCCGACTGTGGGCAATGTGTTGTTTCACGTAACCAGCGCGATGTTGCAGTTGTTACAAATAGAGTGTTTCTTTTGAGGAATTGCTCATGAGGACCCTCATGACAACATCTGAAATTTCATGGATCTATGTTGACTGTTTTCTTTGAAGAACATCAGCCAAGAGTCAGACCGACTCAGTTTGTTTCCCTTTTCTATAATTGGGGAAGCAACAAAGTGGTTGACGAAACTACCAAGGTAATTGATCACTTCCTGGGAGAAGCTTATTTAAGTGTTTTATGAAAAGGTTTTCCCTCCCTCAAAGATGGTTAAGTTGAGGGATAATATTCTGAGCTCCAAAAGGATTGATGGTGAGTCCATCCATGGAATATGGTTGAGGTTCCAAAAGTTCTTAATTCAATTTCAAACTCACGGGTTGCCAAACAATGTATTATTGCAATATTTTTATCGGAGTCTCGACAAGCTAAACAAAGTTGTCGTTGACCAACTCCTTTGGGGTAGAATCATGATACAAACATTTGACATAGCATCGATACTGCTTGTTGAGATGACGAAAACTAATCGTGCATGATACACAAGAGAAGATCAGGTGTCTCCTTTCAATCTTGGGCTAACGAAGGAACAAATGGAAAATAATCAAGAACGAGATGAAAACATGGCCAAGATGATGACCCAAATGGACCTATTTATGAAGCATGTAATGGGAAGAGGTTACAAGGCTATGAATGCGGTTGGTGCTCGTAGCGGTGCAAGCCATGATCACACACAATTTGAGACCATGTACAATGAAGAGGTGTAGTTCTTATCAAACCAAGAAGGGGGTTCTCGTATGAGCTATCCAAGGTCGGGCGGGAAAAAAGTTTGGAATAGAGATCGCGATGATAGTTGGAGAGATCGAGATTGTGAATGGCGTGATCGTGGTGCAAATTAGAGAGACAGAGATGGTTCCAAAGATCGCTATGTACCTCCTCATGAACGTCAAAAGCCGAAGGAACTAAGGGCTGATCCTGAAAGCTTTCGGACCGAGGATATACTTGCTCGTATCCTGAATAAGGTGGAAGGATCAGACAAGGTTCTCAAGGAGATGAAATATGGTGTCTTTTCTGTGAACAAAATGTTCACGTCACGCTCGGTGTCCATTAAGTAGCTTGAAACAGAGATGAATCAAATGTCAGCTCATTTAAATCAAGACCGAAAGGGCATCTTCCAAGTGATACTTTGGTAAACCCAAAAATTGAGGTATGATCACATGGCCATGTCATGCCACGACGTTAAATAAGGCACTTCTTGGGAGGAAACTCAAGGTTTAATTTTTTTCATTTGAATAATGTTTGTTGGATGTGTAGGTTGAGATTCAAATTTTTGGCGAGAAAGGCAATTTGGCGAGCTACAGTCCACTCGGCGAACCGTTGAGTGGTTCGGAAAGCCCAACATTGATCTCCATTTGGGCAAACTTAATGGCTGAAGTTTTGTAAACTTTGACGAGCTAAAATCCAATCAGTGCATCGCCGAGTGGATTGGGGGCATTAATGAACTTCGTCGATCGAGGAGTGAACTGAAGGGTCAAGGGTCATACACCTATTTTAAATTTAAATCTTCTCCTTATTTTGATTTTTTTCTGCTCTTGCACTCTTAGAATAAAATTTTAGATTAGGGTTTTTACTTAGTTTTTGGTGGGTGTCGTGGTGTGGTCGGAATTTGACGTATTCCTCATCCTTATCCGTCTTGCCTTAGTGTCCTTTATGTTAAATTGAGGTTGATTGTCGAGATTAGCTTTAAATTCATGAATATTTAGTGAGAATGCCTATGAGTAGTTAATGGATCTAGTGTGTGCCTTAAATATTTGCCTAATTGCTTGTTGAATCGTTAATTGAAGTCAATATTTCCCGATTAATTGTCAAGCCTAAATTAGTTTGAATTTCGTGTTCAATTTTCATGAAATGCGGGTGTTGCATGTTAAGTTTTGTGTGAGTGAAGTATTAGTAACCCGATTTGAACCAAACCACTTGAGTTTGCCCAATGATGGACTGGGTGATTCCATTCATAAGGGAAAACTTATCATTTTGTTTAATTTGAATCGATTAGGGTAAGTCTAAGTACCTCAACTTATGTTTGCATAGTAGGTAGGCTAAAATTGCATAGAATTATGTTGGAAATTGGTTTTCAGGGGATGTGCATTGAGAATTGAATTTTGGGGCTAGAATCTGGCACGTTAGGCCATTCGACAACCTTAGTCGAGCTTGCATAGAGACTCAGAGGTTCGCCAATTGACTCCCCTTATCGCCCTCTTGACCAAATTGTAGCTGAATTTTTGTGATTTTCGGCGATATGCCTGTGCTCGCTGAGTTGACTCGCCGAATAACGTTAACCTCCACTTCTTGTAGCCTGCCTTTTGCTAAATTGTTCTGTCATATTCGGCGTGACCCCTTTGCATCACTGATTTGGTTCAGCCCTCACCACCTAAAACCTCTATGAAGCATTGGTCTGTTGGAATAGCCAACTTAGGCCAAAAGCTGAAGTTGGGGTGTGGTAAGAATAAAGAAAGAAATCGAGCGAGAAGTTCGTTAAATCCATCCTTGGAAACTTGTGTTGATGAAAAAGATGGAACCTCTCCATATAGAAAAAGAGAGAAAAACAACAAAACAAAAGAAATGAAAAATTTGTATTAATTGTGCATTGTGGAAATAAAAGGGGGTGTCAGATTAGCTATACAAAAATTGTGTGCTTTGAATATGCTAAGGATGGGTTGTGAAGATGAAAAGAATGAAAGAAAATGAGAAGAAGTGAAATTTGAACCATTATTCGTCAAGGTAAAAGTCACTAAGCTGAAATGATCACACCTTTACCCTCAGCCCTGTTACAAGGTTTGTAAGTCCTTTTTGATCATGCATGAGTTGAATGATGTGTTGGTTGGAAAATAGGGGTAACCCTATTGGTAAAATCGTGCATGTTTTTCTCATTGAGAGTGTAAGAGTTGATATTTGTCCCTTAAATTGAAATATTTCATTGGATTTGAGAGAGAATTGGATCATATATGATGTGAGGGCATTCAAATACTTTTGTTGAGCATGAATTTGCACTTGAAGTGAGCATTGTGAGCTTGAACTCTATTTGATGATGACTAGTCATAATTTAAAAAATTTAGTGCACAATTGATCATTGCATGTGTAGATTGACCATTGTGTGCGTTCATGTTGAGACTCAAGTAGCACTATTTGTAGACATCACTGTTGGCCTGATTGATCTTGTGTTTTACTTGAGGACAAGCAAAAACTTAAGTTGGGGTTGTTGATAAGTCGAGAATTTTGACTCGTTTAAGGCTTATTTTCCAATGATTTAGTTAGCTCATTTCTTATTTTACGCTCATAATTGATGTTAATATGTTGATATGCAACAATGAAGGCTTAAGAGTGAGGCAAGGACATTATGATGCAAAAAGGAGTGAAAAAGTTGGAAAATCTGAAGAAAAGAGAAGCTAGAGCTCATAAAAGCCACTCGGCAATCGTCGAGTGAGCCTCCATCTCGCCTAAACTTCTAGCGAAATATCCAAGGTATCAAACCAACTAGGTGAGAAAACAGGTGATTCAGTGCAACACCAAATAGATCGGCGACAATGATCTAGCTCGCCTAAAGTTCCAGCGAAGTAGCCCATGTATCAAAAAAACTTGGTGAGCAAACAGGTGATTCCGCGACGCACCGAATGGATTGGCGTTAGCGATCAAGCTCGCCAAAATTTCCAGAATAATTTGATGGAGGAGCCAAGCCAAAATGAGATAGGAAGAACAACTCAGCGCATCGTCGAATTGGTCGGAGACCCTGAATAACTTCGCCGAGTTGACTCCGTGCTGAGGTTTTGGGAACATATAAATTTAATTCTTGAAAGAAGAAAAGGAGTTCCCACATTGTTTACTCTTTTTTTTTTTTTAGAGTTTTTCCATTTTTGTTATTTTGTTCAACATTCTTAATAGAGTTTTGAGATTGTAAGATTTTTCCTTGGATTTCAACATTTGAGTTTTTGTAGATCGTTAACAATTGAGATGGAAAACTTTGTTGGTAAAAATTTCTTGCTTTTCACTATGCTTAGCTAAAACCCCTTACCTTAGGGGTGTGATCATGTAGTCGAATGCATTAATTAGCTAATAGTTGTTGAATTTCATGTTATTTTGAAGTGGGTTCAATTATTTGTTGAAGTTTTAATTGATGAACTAAAGTTGCAAATTAAATTCTTGTTTAGCTCTCTATTCTTGATTTAGAAAGAAGTAATAGAGTAGAATGATTGATTGATTATTCTATTGATTGTGTGTTTAAAATCTAGCTTTAGAAAGTGGTTTTGATTGAGTCTTTACAAACCCAGCTTGAAAGAGTTAGTCAATTATGGAATTGGGTTGTTTGGTAGTGTTAAGCTTGTTGAGGTTAGAGAGAACTCACTTGAAACATGATAGTTTATCGAGAGATTTTTATTGTAATCAAAACATAGCCTACCATTGAGATTCAACAACTTTAAGCAATTAGTAATTACACATTTTGCTAAATTAGCATTCGACCGATCACATTCCTAAAGTTGAATCTCTAGTTGTTTACTTCCTGTGAAGTACCCTGTCCGTAAATTGGTTACTAATTCCCCCATTTGGTATTAATCATTGAAACTTCGTGATTTTATTTCATGTTATGAATCCTTCACTTCTACAAACGATTAGGACACATTTTTACTTCCTAATTGTATTTTGTACCATATCACTCTCTGTGGGTTCTACCCCAACTCTTAGTTGGGTTTATACTTGTTAGCGGCCGCCTACACTTAGAATTGGATGAAAGTGTAGTTGAGTGTTATCAATGAAGGTACATGTGTGCAGGATCATGAACAAGTGCTTTATTGAGATCATTTGACTATATAGTTAGCTTTGGTGAGCCTTCTTATATTCTAGAGCACTTCACCTTTACCTTAAAGTTAGTAGTTTCGAGATGTTGTGGGTCTCTTCCCGATATCTTTCTGTCATAGTAGAGGCTTCATAGATAGATATAGTTTAGGAGTCTTTTAGTATTTACTTTCTTTTGAGTTGTATTACAAACTATTAGTATTTCTGTCGAGTATTGTCAAGACTTTATGAGATGAGTATTTCAGTTCAACAGATTTATTTCAGTTTTAAGAATTTTATTGCTTGAGTTAGTTTTCCTCTTGTAGATAGCCAAGAAGAGGGTTTTCTTGGAAACCAACAATGGTTCTCGAGTGTCGGCAACATCAAGGGTGTAGGCTCAGGTCGTGACATACCTAGTGAAGAAAACTATAGAGAAAATCCTTTGGATTTCGGGGACGTAGTTTAATTATCAAATGATGTAGTTTAAAAGAAAATACGGACCTCACTTAAAACTGACGAGGTGACCTTTAAGAGGGGCATCACGGGATGTTGAAAGCATCATGGCCCGTCTAGTGAGTCGGGATGTTGCCCTGCCCGATACGGCTTCACCTAAACGAGCATAACATTTTACTCCGGGCTCAAAATAAGGCAAACTTGGTGTCGTTCTAAAGATGACTAAAAAACCTTTAACATTATATGTCATGAGCTACCTAATTAAGTTTGTGCTAAAATATATGATCATTTAAAGTTGATCCAAAACTCAAGACCTCATAAGTCTCTTTCATGAACGACTTTAAGGTCCCTGTGAAGCTTCACGAGCCGTCTAGGCATCTGTGGCCCTTCACACTTGCCTTATGGTGCAACCTCATTGTCTGGGTGACTTGTACGGACCCCTAGATGACTGTCCAAGTAACCATGAGTAGTCTAAGGCAATGTCCAGGTAACCCCTACCTAGGGGAAATATATGATGGTCTTAGGATTCCCTTAACGAGGTGTGTACCCCTAAATGGCGCATCTAGGGTGTCGTGAAAAGTCCATGGTCCATTTTGGGTTCATGGACTTGCCCGTTTGTCCTTTCTAGTCAATTCTCAATGTTCGAGGTGTTACAATATCTCCCCTTGGGATCATTTGTCCTCAAATGAAGATTAAACAAGTTGAATTTCGAAGGAAAGAGGTTCAATCCCTACCAACTGAGTACTACAAACTGATATCTAACTGAACTGAGTTCCATGAACATGCAATTGTGCTGAAATGAAGCAATAATTAAGGGAACGTGATATTGAGAAAAAATTACACATGAGTAAATTGAGAGATTAGACAACAACTATTACCTCATGCTGCAACTGAATTAGAAGAGAAGAGGTGATTCTACTTGGCAATCATGGTTGTTATGGCTTCCCAAGTGGCTCCCTCTATGGACTGATTCCTCCACAAAACTTTTACTGAAGAGACTGTCTTATTTATAAATCTACGAACATGACAGTCAAGAATGTCAACTGGAATATCTTGATAGGTAAGTCTATCCTTCACATCCACACTCTCTAAAGGTACTATCGATGCGGGATCACCCACACTTTTGAAATATGAAATGTGAAAGACTGGATGAATGATGTTATTTCTGTTGGAAACTCTAACTCATAAGCCACATTACCAACCCTTTTCATGATTCTGTAAGGACCTACATACCTGGGACTGCACTCGCCTTTTTAGCCAAATCTCATCACCCTATTTACGGGTGACACTTGCAAGAAAAACCCAATCATTGATATCATACACTAAGTCCCTTATCCTCACATCTCCGTAGGACTTTTGATGACTCTGCGCTGTCTTTAGGCTATCTCAAATGAGCTGAACTTTCTCCAAAGCCCCGTGCACTGAACCTGGTCCAATAGAGGCCTCTTCACCTACTTCCAACTAACAAACTAAAGACCTACATCTACGCCTATACAATTCATCATAAGGGGTCATCTGAATACTGGAATGGATATTGTTATTATAGGCAAACTCTATGAGAGGTAGGTGATCATCCCAACTACCCTTGAAATCGATCACACAATTTCTAGACATGTACTCTAAGGTTTGGATGGTATTCTCTACCTGAACATCCGTCTGGGGATGAAATGTTGTACTCATATTTACCTTAGTACAAAGACCTTTCTGAAATGACTTCCAGAAATGAGATGTAAACTGAGGACCTCTATCTGAGATTATAGACAAGGGAACCCCAAGAAACCCGACTATCTTGCTGATGTAGAGTCTGGCATAGTCCTACACTGAATCTTTAGTCTTGACATCCAAGAAGTGAGCGGACTTGGTGACTCTGTTCACTATCACCCAAATGGAGTAATGTTTTTTTGTGAGTACGAGGTAATCCCATAATTAAATCCATGTTTATCACTTCCCACTTCCACGTAGGGATGTTACTCTCTAGAGTCACACCTACTGGTTTCTCATGTTCTACTTGAACCTGTTGATAGTTGATTTAACGTTTTAAGCACACCTCCTCCAATTCTAGGTGTTCAACATCGTAAATCACTATAAAATCCAACTAAATGAGTTGGGGTCGATCCCACAGAGAGTAGTTCTATTTTGAGTTTTACTATGAAGTTATAACGGTGAAAGTTTTTAGGAAGTTATGAACCAAATTCAAAGATGCAATCACTATTCCAAGCAAGTAGATCTTCAACTACAAAACCACTTCAACAATCAACAAGGAACAATAAAATAAAGAGATAATGCTTGGGGATTGACTAACCAACTGCAGAATTCAACTAAACGGGTGTAAATCACTACCAATAATGTTAATTCGTCATGGGTAGGATGGACTGTAGGTAAGGCACTTTTCTCTTGAACAATTACTTTATTTCCACTGAGTTCTTTCGAACCTCAACGCTATCCATAAGAAAACTAGCCCACATTCTAATCAAATCTACTCTTTCGAGCTAGAACAAATGATGAATCCTGTCTATCACTTTCTCCGGCTGAAATTATCAAGACCCACTAAATATGGATTCCAAGTTACTACCTTAGCTCTATACTTCTCTCTCAAGCAAGCATAAAACCCTTAATTACATTGCACTAAACATGCAATATCAGAGTTAAACCACAGTAATAACTTAGACCCACTTCAAATTAACACCAAAATTCAATAATCAGTAACACCCATTAAATAAAACGCAACAATTGGTAACATTGTCAAATCACCAAGATTAGGGTTTTAGCCAATCATAGTAAAATGATGAAATTCAATACCTACCACATTTTCCATAGGTGGGTAATTGAAATTTGAAAATAAAAAATGAATAATATCTTCTCTATTACATTACCCAATTGAAAAACCTTGCTAAAATTACTTGAAATCAATAATAACAGTGTTTTTGCTCTCAACAATTTTTGAATACTTTCTCTCTCTTCCAAAAATAATTTTATATTAATTTGAGGTGTGGCTTTTTGAGGCCAATCGGCGAGGAAAGTCGGGCTTCGCCAACCATTCAGCGACATGCTGATCGTCCTTTCATCTCGCCTTATTTCTTCACCTTTTCATCGTTCAAGCACTATAATTTTAGGTGATCTAGATTAAGATTGCCAACCATTTCGGTGATGCGCCCTTTGATATTTTTGCTCGCCAATTTGAGTTCAACTTGGCTTCATTCAATACTTTCGGAGACATGATCATCCTTTGTCGATGCAGTCGATGAGTCACCGATAGGGAATGCACTTCGCCTAATTTTTTCCTATTTCAGGTTCAATGTTCTCTAACTTTAGGCGATCCTGGAGTTACTCGGCGATCCGCCGAGTTCTCTTGGCGATCGTCAGACTTGGTTTTTTTTTTTTTGAGCTTGTGTTGTCCTTTTTACCTATTAACATCCTAGCTTTGTTCCTCAACCCATATACCTGAAAGTCAAAGATTTTTCATAAGTTTGTGTACAAATTTAGCATTTGAGGACACTAAACCTATGTAAACAAAGGCCTAAATGAGTCCAAATCTTGGACTCATCAACACCCCCAACTTAAACTTTTGCTTGTCCTCAAGTAAAACTCAAGTTCAGCAGTTCAAAAAGGATGTCTCAAACAGTGCTAAAAAAGACTCAATCATGAATGCAACACAACAAGACTCAACTTACTCATGCAAGGACTAATTGTGCACTCAAAGATTCAAGTTGCGACTCACCATTATAAAAAATGCCCAAGTTCACAATGCATCCTTCAAATGCAAGTGCAAGCTCAACAAAGGTACTCAAGTGACCTCACAACAAAGATGATTCCATATTCACACACTATTCTTCAATGATTTATAGATACAGAATCACATACAACTCTGACACTCACAAAGATGAACACATGCATGACTTCGCCAATAGGTTTGCCCTTATTTTCCAATCAACTCAAGCTTTTGTGGTTCCTCCGTTGATGGCATTGCGGGAGGACTTTCTCGAAATGTCCAGCTTCAATGGAGTCTTTGAATATTCCCCAAAACCTGAAAGAGCAGCTACTACTTCTTGGTAGCCTTGAACTTCGAACTAATCATAGTTAGCAAGCACGGCCTCAAGAGGTTCACTCATACACATCAAATGGCTCACATTAGCCACCGCCTCATCAATAACATCAATAGTAGAGACCACGTGAATATAACTTAGATGCTGAATTGAATTACATACATTAAAGGTTACTTCATTTTCGTTCACCCGAAACTTCAATTCCCCACTTACAACATCCACCAAATCTCTCCCGGTTGCAAAGAATGGCCTTCCCAAAATAATGAGAATTTCAGCATCGATCTCGCAATCGAGAATGACAAAATCAGCCGGGAAAATGAATTGGTCAACCTTTACCAAGATGTTATATAGTATCTCCACGGGGTGTTTAATTGATCAGTCTGCCATCAAGAGTCTCATTGTTGAGGATTTCGGCTTACCCAACCCAAGTTGTCTATAAATTGTGTATGGCATTAGGTTGATGCTTGCTCCTAAATCACATAGGGCCTTGGCAAATTGGAGCATGTTGATGGTGCAAGGGATGGTGAAAGCTCCAGGATCTTCTTTCTTTTTTATCAACTCATTAGTCATAATTGTGCTACAATTATGAGAAACTTTGATTGTTTCAAAGTCCAAGCTTCTTTTTTGTGTGACTAACTCATTCATAAATTTGGCATAACCACACATCTCCAACAATGCCTCCACTAGTGGTAGATTAATTGATAATGTCTTGAACACCGATAAGAATTTCTTGAACTTCTCATCCTCATTATTCTTCTTGAGGCGTTGGGGAAATAGAGGAGTTATTTTGGGTAGAGGTTGCACCATTTTTGAGATTGGATTACTTTTTTCCACATCTTTTTGTGACCCTTAGGCAATGTTTTGTTGGATGAGTATTTTTTCTTCCTTAATATCTTTGTCTTATTCATGAGCTTGCGCTTCGTCATTGCCCGTCACATAACCTACCACTACCTTTCTACTACATGTAACCACAACTAGACCCCTATCACAGTTTTCCCTTGTCACATTTGGTTCCAATTGTGCTGAAAGTAAACTCAACTGACCTTCAACTAGTTTGATTGCATCCGCGTGGGAGTTAACTCTATTGTTCAATGACAAAAAAATGGCTTTCATCCCTTTTAACAAATCATTCGAACCTTCAACTTTGTCAAGGATGCGCGACAACAAATCGTCCATTCGGGGACTACTTGCACTCCCTTTTGACTTTGGGCTCTCACTCGATTGAGTGTGGTCTTCTTCATGATCATCCTCTCTTCTCCAATAATCACTTTTCTCAGCCCATTCTTGATGGTATCTTCTTTGCTCTTCCTCTTTGTGAGAGTTCCAATCTTGATTCCCACCACACTATAAATAACGTGGGTGGAAACCCTCCTCGTATCTATTGAAATTCCAACCTTGATTCTCCTCCGGTTTTGAATAGCCCGAGGAAGAACCCTCTTCAACTCTAACCACTCCACTTGTTCCCTAACACATGTGCTTGTAGTAGTTCCATTTGGGCTAACATCTTCTTGATATTCTCATCCCTTTCTCGTTCCTTATCAAGTTGCTCTTGAGTCATTCTAAAACAAAAAAAATGAAACTTGATCTTCTTGAGTGTACCAAGCTTGATTTATTTTCGTAATGTCATCAAGAAGAAATGAAGCCACTTCAAATGATTGCAACATTATTCCCCCTCGAACCAATTGGTCATCCACTTCTTTATTTACCGAATCAAGACTCCGGTAAAAATATTGGAGTAGCAACTTGTTTGGTAGCCCATGAGTCGGGCATTGAAATAGGAGTTTCTTAAACCTCAACCATGTTTCATGAATGGGTTCACCCTCCAATCGCTTTAAACCTTGAATGTTATCTCTGAGTTTCATCATCCTCGACGGAGGAAAGAACCTCTCATTGAATGTCGTGGTAAGCTCATCCCATGATGTTATAGAATTCTTTGGTAACTCAGCAAACTATTTGCTAGCTTCCCCCGTCAGAGATAGTGGAAATAATCTAAGCCGGATTGATTCTTTCGACAAATTTTTGAATGAAAATGGGCTGCAAACATCTATAAAATTTCTAACATGCTCATGTGGATCTTCATGAGTTAACCCTCCATAGAGCTCCTTAATTTGAAGGAGATGAAGAGTTGTGCTCGTGACATCAAATATAGAATCCTTTTAGCTAACAGTAGGCAAATTGCACCAATCACACCCAATTGGATTGGATTGTGCACACTATTAACATCATCAACATCATCTTGGTGACCTGCTTGGCTACCATTCATCTCTGTCTCACTGATTCTCTCTTCTGCTCAGTATAACCAACACAAACAAAAAACAACCTAAATTGAATCAACTACAATCGACAAATTCACAAGTTAAACTTCGATAAAAGAACTCTAAACAACGATACTCCCCGATAGTGACGCCATTTTGATTTAACGTTTTATGCACACTTCATCAAATTTTAGGTGTTCAACGATCGTAAATCAATATAAAACCCAACTAAATAAATTGGGGTCGATCCCATAGAGAGTAGTTCTATTTTGAGTTCGACTATGAAGTTATAACGGTGACTTTAGCAGCTGAATGACTGAATGTTTTTAAGAAATTATGAACCAAATTCAAAGATGCAATCACTATTCCAAGCAAGTAGATCTTCAACTACAAATCCACTTCAACAATCAACAAGGAACAATCAAA
This sequence comes from Solanum tuberosum, assembly GCF_000226075.1. NCBI lineage: Eukaryota > Viridiplantae > Streptophyta > Magnoliopsida > Solanales > Solanaceae > Solanum > Solanum tuberosum. Next base: position 1,028,053 of record NW_006238998.1, on the reverse strand, counting down.
TAAAGAGATAATGCTTGAGGGATTGACTAACAAACTGCAGAATTCAACTCAACGGGTGTAAATCAATACCAAGAATGTTAATTCGTCATGGGTAGGATGGACTGTAGGTAAGGCACTTATCTCTCGAACAATTACCTTATTTCCATTTAGTTCTTTCGAACCTCAACGCTATCCATAAGAAAACCAGCACACATTCTAATCAAATGTACTCTTTCGAGCTAGATACAAAGGATGAATCCCGAATATCACTTTCTCAAGCTGAAATTATCAAGACCCACTAACTATGGATGCCAAGTTACTACGTTAGCTCTATTCTTCTCTCTCAAGTAAGCATAAAACCCTAAAGTATATTCCACTAAGCATGAAATTTTGGAGTTAAACCACAGTAAAAACTCATACCCACTTAAAATTAACACAAAAATTCAATAATCAATAACAAATATTAAGTCAAACGCAACAATTGGTTACATTGTAAAACCCCCAAGATTGGGGTTTTAGCCAATCATAGTAAAAAAAATGAAATTCAATACCTACCACATTTTCAATAGCTGGGTAAATGAAATTCGAAAATCAAAAATGAAAATTATCTTCTCTATTACAATACCCAATTGAAAAACCTTTCTTAAATTACGTGAAATCAACAATAACAGTGTTTTTGTTCTCTATGTTTTATTCCTCGTAATTTTTGAATACTTTCTCTCTCTTCCAAAAATTACTTTATACTAAATTGAGGTGTGGATTTTTGAGGCCAATCGTCGAGGAAAGTTGGGCTTCGCCGACAATTTAGTGACTCGCTGATCGGCCTTTCCTCTCGCCTTCTTTCCTCACCTGTTCATCATTCAAGCACTATAATTTTAGGTGATCTAAATCGAGATCACCGACCATTTTCGTGATGCTCCCTTTGATCTTTTAGCTCGCCAATTTGAGTTCAACTTGGCTTCACTCAATACTTTCGGCAACATGGTCATCCTTCGCCGATGGGGTCGGTGAATCGCCGATAGGGAATGCACTTTGCCTAATTTCTTTCCATTTTAAGATAAATGTTTTGTACCTTTAGGTGATCTAGGAGTTACTCGGCAATCCGCTGAGTTCTCTTGGCGATTGTCAGGCTTGGTTTTTCTCTCTTTTTCAACTTGTGTTGTCCTTTTTGCCTATCAATATCCTAGCTTTGTTCCTCAACCCATATACCCAACATTCAGGGATTTTTCATCAGTTTGTGGCACAAACATAGGATTTGAGGACACTAAACCTATGTAAAAGAAGCCCTAAATGAGTCCAAATCTCGGACTCATCAATAGTTAGGATAGTTAGCCATAAAATCGATGATGTCCCTCTTTAGGACGTTCCACCAATAGGCTTCCCGTAGATCAAGTACATACTAGTAGCACGCGAGTGAATAAAATATCTTGAATTATGGGTTTCTATATGGATCTGTTGTCTCAAATCACCTATATTAGGGACAAATAAATGATTCTGGTAATGAAGCATACCATCTCCCCCTTGGGAGAAACCTCAACTATCAGCTGATGAATTGCACATTTTAATTGAAGCAATATAGGATCACTATCAGATTTCTTCTAAGCCTCCACTACTAGTGAAGATTCAGATCCATTATGTACTATCACTCCACCATCTAACGTGTCTATAAGGCAAACTCCTAAGCGAGCAAGCTGGTGAATATCTTTTTCAAATTCTTTCTTCTCTTTCTCAACATATGTTGCACTACCCATGGATAGTCCATTAAGGCCGTCAACCACTACATTAGCCTTACCCAGATGGTAGTGAACATTCATGTCATAGTGGTTGAGGAATTCAAGCCATCTCTTCAGATATAGATTCATGTCATAGTCGTTGTGAATACATAAACATGAACGCAATACAAGTTGTGTCTCCAAATCATTATGGCTAACACGATATTTCCAAGCTCGAGGTCATCAGTCGGGTAGTTATTCACATGGACCTTAAGCTCTCTACAAGCATACGTTATGACCTTCCCTTGTTACATCAACACACAACCTAACCTGACCCTTGATGCATCACAATGAAGCACATAACCGTCTGAACCATCTTGTAGAGTCAAGATATTAGTTGTAGTCAACCTGGTCTTCAGTTATAAGAAGCTTTTCTCACACTCATATAACCATTAAAACTTGACTTTTTTCTAATTCAACTTGGTCAGTGGGGCCGCTATGGATGAAAATCATTCAACCAACCTCCTATAGTAACCAGCCAAACCCAAGAGACTTCTAAAATCAATCAGAGAGGTGGTTCTTGGCCGATGCTCTACTTCTTCAATATTCTGGGAATCCACTCGGATCCCTTCGTTGGATACCACATTACTAAGGAAAGACACCGACAGTAAGCAGAATTTACATTTGCTGAACTTAACAAATAACTAGAGATCTGTGAAGGTTTTCAAAAAAACTCTCAGATTAGTCACACGCTCTTCATCAGTCCGAGAATAAATGATGATATCATCAATAGAGACGATGACCAACAAATATAAATACTACTTGAACAACTTGTTCATTAAGTCCATCAAATCTTTAGGGGAATTTTTTAGTCCAAAACTACAAATCTATAGTGACCATATCGAGTCCTGAAGGTTGTCTTCAAGATGTCAATATCTCTGAATCTAAGATAATGATAGCTACATCTAAGGTCTATCTTAGAAAAGCAACTAGCACCTTGAAGTTGGTCAAACAAGTAATCAATCATGTGGATGGGATATTTATTCTTTATTGTGACTTCATTCAACTGATGATAGTCAATGCACATCATGGGATAACCATCGTTCTTATTCACAAACAACAATGGAGCATCCTATGGAAAGACGTTGGGTCTAATGAAGCCCTTATCGAAAAGGTCTTTCAACTGTTCTTTCAATTCCTTAAGCTGGATTTGAGCCATCGTGTAAGAAGGAATCGAAATAGGATGGGTATCATGAAGGATATCTATTCTGAAGTCGATTTCCCTTTCGTGAGAAACTCTGGGAAGATCTTCTAGGAACACTTCTAGAAACTCATTTACGACTAGGAGTAAATCAAGATTTGGGGTTTCAAAGTCTGAATCCTTAGCATAAACAACATGATAGACATAACCTTTAGAAACTATTTTTCTTGCCTTAAGGTAATAGATAAATTGATCTACTGGCACTGAGTTACTATCCTTCAACTCTAAGACTGACTCGTTTGGAAACTAAAACAGAACTATCCTAGTTCTGAATGTAACCAATCCATGACTATAATGATATCAAAATCTATCATTTCTAACTCTACAAGGACTGCAAAGTTAACTTTCTGGGAATTTCTTTTAACCCGTCTAGATATAACTGGGTCATAAATGTAGTAGAGACTGAGAAGGGTTCTGTGAGAGTTTTTGGACTGACACCGACATTAACTGTTATATAAAGAGTTACAAAAGAATCAGTAGCCCTTGGATCTAATAATGTATAAACATCTAAATATAATAATTGTAATGTACCCTTAACCATATCAGGAAAATTCTCTTTGTCGTGTCGATCTTGCCGAGCATAAACCCTCTTCAAGAACTGACCACCACGTGTACTAGACGAGGCCCCTTGTTGAGTGAGGAGACCTGCTAGCATTGCTAATGTTGTAGATCGAGCTATGTTACCTCCTTGTCCTTTCTTGGCCAAACGACAATCCTTCAACCTATAGCTGAACTAACCGCACCTAATACACCCCTCTCTACTAGCAAGACACATTCAAAGATGGTTCTTACAACACATCTGACAGTATGGAGAAGTTTGGTTACCTACGACATTGCCCTAAGACTTAGAGCCTTATGCCCTCCCTTTCTAATCTTGTCAAAACTGGGGGGATGGAGTGCTACCTTATGAAGGTATTGGGCTATAGACCTCTCCTGAGACTGTTAGCGATTTCTACCACCCGACCTCCACTTAAAATATTTATAGTTCCCCGTTCTAGCCTTTTTGTTATCCTTAGCAATTTCCTTGAGCTTATCTCCCTTAACCTGTTGAGCATGGGTCATTCGTCTTGGCATATCCATATTCCATAATCTCATATCATTCCTGCACTCGGTCTTTTCTAGATCGGATGCTCCAAACAAAAACTTGCCCATTTGTGCTTTCAAATCGGCCACAATATGTGGATCATTCCTTGAAAACTAAGTGAGATTTAACCTATATTCCAGGACTGGCATCAACCCCTGCCTCAAGTTCATAAGTTCCTGAGCCATAGCCTCTCTCAACTCTCTCTAGAAGAACTACTCTAGTAAAATAGTCCCATGTCACTGAAGCTACATCCACACCCTTGTTTTCTTTCCACTGCGTGAACCATATATTAGCGGCATCCTTAAGTTGATAGGATGCTAGTTCAACACTATCAATACCAGTCAGTTGCATTACTTCTTGAATGTGCTTTATCTCTTCAATAAAATTATGTGGTTCCCCGCAATCCTTCGTTCCTAGAAACTATGGCAGTTTGATACGAACAAAATCTTGAACCATGGCTGCAACTGATCCACCATTTAGGTTTGCAAAAGCTGGGGTGTGCTTGTTGGCATGGTTGGCTATGGTCAGAGCCAATATCTAAATTGCATTATTGAACTTTTCATTTCAAACCTCATGGCCCGGGACTAGAGAAATCGCATTAGCTTTGCGAGGAGGCTTGATCTGAAATGCATAGTGATGGATAAGAAAGGACAAATTGATTCACACTTCATCGCATGATAAAAATATCAAAAGAAGTGATTTTTTCTTCGAAGCCTTCCCTTCATAAGTGTGGCGTGCTCCACAGCCATGAAAGAGACTCTACTTAGTGCGGTTTTTAGACACCCTAGGATTCTTGAACCAGATGCTCTGATACAAAGTTTGTCAGTCCCCGAGGCTACCACTAGATGCAAAACGGTGCTTAGTATCACAAATGACCCCAAGCTAACCCATGGCATGGCATATTTATACAATTTCAATTAAAACAAGTACTGTGCGGAAGCGAATAATAGTTTCATATCTGAAATAGGGTAAAACCCAACATGTATAAATATATAAAGTATATGTAGAGTATAGTGCTGACTGAAAATAAGACTAACAATTCAAGATGAATCTAATCTATATTTGAAAGCCACTAACTAATCTGAATTACTAGGACATGCCTAGAGCTAACTCTAACAGGTCTAAAACTTAAAAGTGAATACATAAAAGTAAAACATGTCTATCGTCCTCGAACTATGAGAACTCACCACTGAAGTTGTTGATTACGTACCGGAAGTCAATCTAAGCGTGGTTTAGATGTTTAATGCTTTAACTTACATCATACAACGATCTAGCACAAAAGTATGCGTCAGTACTTTGAAAGTACAGAGCATGCGGGATATATGCAAAGCTGAATAATATAGAAATTGAACATGGAAAAAAATATACTAAGGCATAACTGAAATTTGAGCTAGATGCAATAACCAAGTACTAATTATAAAGATATAACACGCTGAATTGAATAATGAAATAAATACTGAATACATGGTCAATACACCATGAATCTGACTCTGGGAGATACTATTAACGAACATAAACGACGTGAGTTAAACATGGATTCTAATGTATATGACCCATCGAGAGGACCCAATATACCTTTCTAGGGTATAAATGCATGATTGTGGCGTGATCACTATAATAAATTCCCAACATAGGGGACTTATAAATCTATTATGACATGTAGTTCTGAGACATGTGGGTACTCTAAACCCTAGTCAAACTCGGTGTTATGTTTACTCCCAAGTGTATATAAAGCTAAAAATACAACTGTAATACCGGATAGGTCAAACTATTAAATTTTTTTAAGAATGCATCATGCATATACTGAAAGATTTGGCATTAAAATTTTTAAGCATGATTGTTTGACTAATCTGATTAACAAGAATATTTCATGAAATACTTATAATTAACACAAGCTAGGGTTTTTGAGTTTTATACATGGGACTACACTAATAATCCAAGAAACATGTAATTAATATCATAGAAACTAAAACAGCTAAATTACAACGGATCCCTAAGATTTAGGAACCCTAGGTGTGAACAATTTATGGAGAAGCTAAAGATTTCACTAAATTCTAGGGTCAAAATGGTGATAGGGACCCACTAGTGAAATCCAACATACCTAGTGAAGGAAACTATTGAGAAATCCTTCGGATTTTGAGGCTGAACTTGAAGGAGAGCTCTCCTTGTTGTTGAGAAAAAAACTGTCGCTTCTTTCTCTTCTTTTCTTTCTGATGATTTTAGAAAATGAATGTTTTTGTAGTTTTTGACTATTTAACTATGCTTAGACAAAGTAAAATTACTTAGTTTAAGTTCCAAACATATAGGGAAAAATACCAATATGACCCTCACTTAAAACTGACAATTTTACCTTCAAAAGGGTTTTATGGGCTGTTTAAAGAATCATAGCCCATCTAGTGGGTCATGATGTTGCCCTACCTGACGGGGCTTCACTAATACGAGCATAACTTTTTACTTTGGGCCTAAAATTAGGAAAACTTGGTGGTGTTAAAAAGAAGACTCAAGGATCTTTAATTTGATAGATGAAGGGCCAACTAACTCATTTTATGCTAAAAGATACAATTATTTGAAAATGACCCAAAACTCTAGACCGATAAGTCCCTTTCATAGACGAATTTACGGTCCATGTGAAGCTTCACAAACTGTCTAGAGGTCTACAATCCTTCATAGTGGCCTTGGGGTACAACCTCACTATTTGGGTGACTTATACGTACCCCTAGACGGGCCATCTAACTCACCACGAGCCGTCTAAGGAACTTCTAGGTGACCCCTACCTTGGGACAATCCTGGATGGTCTCATGATGCTCTTAACGTGTTGTGGCGCCTACAAGCTTATATAGGGTGACATGAAGGGTCCATGCTCCATTTTAGGCTTTTGGACTTACGCATTTGTCCTTTTAAGCCCTTTATCCGAGTCCAAGCTGTTACATGAAACACCAGATCGATGTTTAGCCGACATTGTGTGAGGTAGGAATGTTAGACCCTAAATTAATGACATAATATAGGCACAAGTATGAATTAGAACATGAGATGTACTAAGTGTGGGGCAAAATGCATAAACATGGACATAATGACATATTGGTTTAAAACATGTAGACATGATCAATATTTAGACATTTTAAACATAAGGAAGTAAAACATGAAAATTATATTACATAGTAAATGCATTTGATATAAAGGGCATAAGAATAAATTTGAAGAAAACATAGTCATTTTTTTGGGATCTTAGATTCATCTAAAAATAAGATCAAGAGAGCTATATCATGGAATCTGGTATATCCCTCTTACCGAAAGCAGGGGAATCTAATTGTAAAGGTAGAATAAGTACATAACATTATTTTCTCAAGTGGATCCACAAGCTAGGTCATTTAAGATATTCCTACGGGGGCACGTAGTTTTGGATTAGAGGTTCCTACTAGAGACTTCCCTATTTGAGCCTCAACCTCAAAGCCCACTCGGTGCTAAGTCTAAACGCCAACGAATACATAAAAGTTAAATATCAATTTAACATTGGAAAGGCAATCATCAATAATAATCAACATCTTTCAATATCAAAACATAGAATAGCTCACTGAACATAATTTAACTGTAACACCCCGGATTCAAAACAAGGCAAAACAACAATTGCAGGAACTGCAGGTGCCATCTACAATAGGCCACCCACGGCCCGTGGACTGACCCATGGACCATAGGTAGGGTCCGTGGTTTGGAAAATCTACCTAGACTCAGACTTTAGGACCACAGCCTGACCAATGGACCGTAGGTTAGACCATGGCCCATGGTCTAGGGGTCCGTAGATAGCAAAAAATATCTAAAGTTAGTTATGCTTGACCAGGACATACCATAGGTAGATTGTTGATCTGTCATCCCTAAAGCCTAGGGTCCGTATCGAACCTCCAAAAATCAAGTCTCTGATCTCCGATGGATGGACGTGCAGGACGGATCGGAGGTCCACCCACGGTCCGTCGGTGGGCTTCCGTAGGTCCAAGAGCTGGCAGTTATTTTAGAGGCTTAAAGGTCATTTCCAGTTTTAATTAAATAAATGTGGTATCATTTTTCCTAAGCTTAGACCACCTATATAAGGATTTTCGACCCCTAAACTCACTCAATTAAGTCATTCTCTCAAATGCCAAAAGAAAACTCAAATCCTCTTTAGAAGGTGGAAGAAGAAGAAGGAAATTGAAGCTATGTCAAGATTAATTCTCCAAATCTTCAAGCTTTTGGTGGTATTTGTTACTATGGTATGATGTCTTTTAATCCATGGGATCCTTCCTCCCATAGAGTCTCCTAGAATTCCACAATTGAAGAAGAATTTCTCCAATTCTATTTAGGGTTTCTTCTATTGTTGTGGGTTATGATGAATGTTGATCCAATTGAGTGGATTATGATTGTTTATGATTGAATTGATTGAATTGCATGTATTTAGTATTAAATTACATGTACCCATGCCTATCCTATGATTTTACAGTAGAATTGATATGTTGTGTTTTATGTCATGTGAGGGAAACTTTATGGGTTATATATCTCCACATAGGATTGATGATTTATGACTAGAATGGCATAAGATTGAAACATACATGATGAATATGATGTTAATTGCTTGACGGTAAAACATTGATGATGATCATGAGATGTAGTCTTTTCAGAGTAAAACCTAGACTATGAATTATTGATTGATTGATGTTATGAGGTAGAAGGGATACTTCTCAAAATGAATTGATAAGCATGATTGGATGAATGTGAAAGGTTTACTCACATGAATGATTCTAGGTTGAAAGGATTGCTTACCTAAAATGAATAAAGACTAAAATGCTTAATGAATGATGAGGCTAGAGGCAATTACCCTTGACCTCCATATGTAAGGATATGAGATTCTTCCCATACTCCTTAGAATTGAAAAAGAGTTGTGTCTCCACGTTCTTTCTATGATGAATTGACATGGAGGGGAGTACCCATTCTCCTTATGAAATGTTGTGGAGGCGAGTATCTGTGTCCTAAAAGTAAGTAAGGCAAGAGGCGAATACCCATTAGCCTTTATGAGCTAGGCATTGAGGAGAATCCCAATGTCTTCAAAAGTAAGTATGATTATGTTATGAAGTTGATGTGCTCGGAGTGTTGCTAGATATTTCATCCATGATGTAAGCTTGACTAGAGTTGGATGACCTAAGTCTTGGCTAAGGTTAAGAGAGGTTACTTAAGGGAGTATTCCTCTTTCATTATGATGTTTATTACGTATTGATTATGCTTTTGCCATATGTCTTATGTTGATTAATGCTTATGTTATGTTGTTTATGCTAGCCATCATATTTAGTACTTAATTATACTAACGCATACTCCTGCCTACAGTCTTATCATATGTAGGGTACAAATAAATTTATTCTCACACTCGTGGCTAGCTTCGTTGTTGATCAAGGAAGTGATGTTTTGGAGAGTCGTCGTTATGTTCGAGGATGTAATCACCACTTTCCCTTATGTATTTCCTTTATATCTTTGATGATTGTATGGGCTGTGACCCAAGATTTTATTCATGTTGTTTAGATGGTTTTAGATAATGATGTTTGACTTCCGCTCATTTTATAAAAGCCTTTGATTGTATTGAAAATTTTTAAATTCTCGCTCATTTCTATTACTTTATGTTATGATATGCTAAGTGGATTTTATGAGGCCTCCAGGGGTTTTATACGTCTTGTTATATCTAGGGGGTACCCCTGGGTCGTGAAAAATTTGGTAATTAGAGTAGAAGGTTTAAAATGGGTCTAGGATGTTTCATACAACGTCTAGTAGAGTCTTGTTCATAACTGTGAAGCGCGCCACATTTATGAATGAGAGACTATTAGATGTTTAGGAAATCACAGTTCTTCACTTCTCTACGTCATGCCATGGAGTTTAACTCTATAAGGTCTTTCTCTAAATCCTTACTCGATGGATTTCAGGACATGACTACTAGAAGGGCTAATGCTAGAAGGACTGAGGGAGACAATGTTAATCAAGAGGTTCCTCCCAAGGCTCCTCCTCAAGCTCTGATTGATCAATTGGTTGATAATGTAACAAATGCGGAGTTTAGGTGGGCTTTCCAAGTATTGGCTCAAGTCATGACGACTCAAGACAATAGAGAGTTGGTAGTCCTCGTGAACCCAAATGTGGGTATGGCGGTGGCAAGAGTGAGGGATTTTAAAAGAATGAACCCTCTGGAATTTCATGGCTACAAAATTAAGGAAGATCCTCAAGAGTTTATCGATGAGGTCTACAAGATACTTGCTATTATGGGTGTGACTCCGGTAGAGACTGCAGAATTGTCTGCTTACCAACTCAAATGGGCTGCTCAGATTTGGTTTAATCAATGGAAAGAGGCAAGGCTATTAGAAGTAGGTCTCATAGAATGGGAAAGGTTCAGAAGTTATTTTCTTGATCGGTTCTTCCCTCTTGAGATGAATGAGGCCAAGGTGCTTGAGTTCATTAACCTTAGGCAAGAAAATATGAGTGTAAGGGAGTATGTCTTGAGGTTCACTCAATTATCCAAATATGCTCCTTCTATTATGGCGGATCATAGGGCAAAGATGAGTAAGTTTGTATCGGGTGTGTCTGACATGGTAAACAAAGAGTGCCGCACCACTATGCTTGTCCATGACATGAATATTTCTCTCCTTTTGGTGTACGCCTAATAAATGGAAGAGGAAGAAAAGCTCAAGGAAAGATCTAGGGAGTCAAAAAGGGCTAGAGTGGATGATGGCAACTTTGCACATTCTAGGTACGGTGGGTGGGCTCGTCCGAGGTTCCAGCAAAAGTTCTCCTGGCAAGGTTCTACTAATGCTGCTCTGAGGCTAAGAAATGAAAGGGTGCCTAACCCTAAACCCCAAGGAGATGATGCTAAGTCTTTGACGCATACTTGTGCTAAATGTGGGAGAAATTAGGAAGGGAAGTGTTTAGCGGGCTCTATTGCTTGATTCGGGTGTGGTAAAATGGATCATAAAAAAAGGGATGCCCTTCGGTTACTAGAAATGAGGGAGACACTCGTCGTAGGGCTCAACCCTACCCTGCATCCGATGCAACTGGCTCGGGTGGAAATAAACCTATGCAAAACCATTTTTATGCAATCCAAACTAGAAGTGATCAATAGACCTCCCCGGATGTGGTGACAGGTATGTTAAAAGTCTTTCAATATGATGTGTATGCTTTTCTTGATCCCGGTTCTACTTTATCATTTGTGACTCTATTAGTGGCTGTTAGATTAGATATGTTTCTCGACGTGTTATTAGAACATTTTTTTGTTTCTACCCATGTTGGTGATTTTGTGGTAGCTAAGAGAGTCGATAGGAAATTTCCCATTTCCTTATCCCATAGAGTCAATCTAATAGATTTGGTGGAACTTGATATGATTTACTTCGATGCTATTTTGGGCATGGATTGGTTGCATTCTTGTTATGCCTTTATTGATTGTAGAACTAAAGTGGTCAAGTTTCAATTTCCAAATGAGTCTATTCTTGAGTGGAATGGGTGGGGGGATTCTATGCCTAGAGGTCAATTTGTTTCTTACCTAAGAAAATGATTCTGAAAGGGTGTATCTATCATATAGTGAGGGTGAGGGATATATGTGGAGTCTGAAACCCCTATTCTATTATCGGTCCCCGTGGTTAATGAGTTTCCAAAAGATTTCCCCGATGACTAACCCAGTATTCCTCCCGAAAGAGAAATAGACTTTTAAATTGACCTTCTCCCGGATACACAAGTTATTTCTATTCCTACTCATAGAATGGCTCAGGTGGAACTTAAGGATTTGAAGGATCAGTTGAGGGATTTGTTGGATAAGGGTTTCATCGAACCTAGTATTTCTCCATGGGGTGCTCCGATGTTGTTTGTTAGGAAGAAGGATGGTTCACTCCGTATGTGTATTGATTATCGACAGTTGAACTAAGTGACCATTAAGAATAAGTATCCTCTTCCAAGAATAGATGATATATTTGATCAACTTTAAGGGGAAATTTCTTTCTCTAAAATTGAACTCCGGTCGGGTTATCACCAATTGAGTGTGAAAGAGGATGATATTCCAACAATTGCTTTAGAACCCTATATGATCATTATAAGTTTTTTGTAATGTCCTTTGGTTTGACTAATGCTCCGATGGAATTCATGGACTTGATGAATAGGGTGTTTAGACAATACCTTGATATGTTCGTAATTGTATTGATAGATGAAATTTTGATCTATTCGAGAAGTGAGTATTATCATATTGATTATTTGAGGATTGCATTGCAAATTCTCAAGGACCAACAACTTTTTGCTAAGCTTAGCAAATGTGAGTTTTGGCTAAGGTTTGTAGCTTTTCTTGGCCATATAGTTTTAAGAAAGGGTATTGAGGTAAATCCAATGAAGACGGATGCGATCAAAACTTGGTCTAGTCCTCTATCACCGACATATATTAGAAGTTTCTTGGGTTTTGCCAGTTTTTATAAAGGATTTGTTGAGGGGTTCTCTACGATTGCCTCTTTATTGATGGTCTTGACTAAAAAAGAAGGCTAAGTTCATACGGTCTGATTCTTGTGAGAAAAGTTTCCAAGAGTTGCAAGTTAGATTTACTTTCGCTCCAGTGTTGACTTTACCGGAAGGTTTGGACGGCTTTATGGTATATTGTGATGCCTCTAGAGTTGGGTTGGGATGTGTTCTTATGCAAAATCGTAAGGTGATTTCCTATGCTTCAAGGAAACTAAATGTTCATGAGAAGAACTATCCTACCAACGACCTTGAATTAGCGGCGATGGTATTTTCCTTAAAGATTTGGAGGCATTATTTGTATAGGGTCCATGTTGATATTTTCACCGACCATAAAAGTTTGAAATATATGTTTACCCAAAAAGTTCTAACTCTTCTCCAAAGAAGGTGGATTGAATTATTGAAAGATTTTGATATGAGTGTTCTCTATCACCCCGGTAAAGCTAATGTGGTAGTAGATGGCCTTAAGAGGATTTCTATGGGTAGTGTTGCATATGTTGATGATGATAGAAAAGAGTTGGACCGATATGTCCATAGATTGGCCCGATTGGGTGTTCGATTGGTATACTCCGCCAAGGGTGGTGTCATGGTTAATAAAGGGTCAGAATCATCTTTAGTGGAGGATGTTAAGGCGAAGCAATGCCTTGATCCGACTTTGGTAGAATTGAAAGAGGCGATACTTAGAAAGTCAGTTGAGTCTTTCTCCCAAGGGGGAGATGGTGTCATTAGATATCAAGATCGGTTACGTGTTCCAAATGTTGATAACTTGAGGGAAAATATTTATATGAAGCCAATAATTCTCGGTATTCTATTCACCCGGGAGCCACCAAGATGTATCGTGATTTACGGGATATCTATTGGTGGAATGGGATGAAGAAGGATATTGCGAGTTTTGTGGCCAAGTGTCCAAATTGCCAACAAGTGAGGGTTAAGCATCAGAAACCAGGAGTTTTATCCCAAGACATTAGTATTCCTACTTGGAAGTGGAAAGATTTGAATATGGACTTCATAGTACGATTGCCACGAACTCGGAGACAATATGATTCGATTTGGGTTATAGTTGACCGAATGACGAAGTTAGCCCATTTCATTCCTGTCAAGGTTTCTTATTCATCGGAAGACTATGCTAAGTTGTATTTGACTAAGATGGTAAGGTAACATGGGGTACCCTTGTCCATTATCTCTGATAGAGGTACTCAGTTTACTTCTCAATTTCAGAAGTCTTTCCGAAAGGGCCTTGGCACTAAGGTTAAGCTTAGTGCGACTTTTCACCCCCAAATTGATTGGAAAGCGGAAGGAATAATCCAAACATTGGAACACATGTTAAGGGCTTGTGTGATTGATTTTAAAGGTAATTGGAATGACTATTTGCCATTGATTGAGTTTGCCTATAATACTAGTTACCATTCTAGTACTGGTATGGCTCCGTTTGAGGACCTTTATGGTAGAAAGTGTAGATCTCCTATAGGTTGGTTTGAGGTGTGTGAGGTTGCTTTGATAGGACCCGAGTTAGTTCATGAGGCTATAGAAAATATTTGACTCATTAGAGAGAGGCTGAGAACGGCGCAAAGTCGACAAAAATCTTATGCCGATGTTAGAAGGAAAGACCTTGAATTTGATGTTCTTGATTGGGTTTACTTGAAAATTTCACCCATGAAGGGTGTAATGAGGTTTGGGAAGAAAGGGAAACTTAGTCCCCGTTTTGTAGGCCCATATCAAATTTTGAGGCGTGTTGGTAAGGTTGCATATGAGCTTGATTTTCCAAATGAGTTGGCATTGGTGCATCCGATTTTCCATGTCTCTATGTTGAAAATATGTGTTGGAGATCCGACATCCATAGACCTTATAGAAGGGTTGGAAGTGAAAGAGAACCTTTCTTATGAAGAAGTTCTGGTTGAGATCTTACACCGGCAAGTTAAGAGATTGAGGAACAAATAAGTTGCTTACATGAAAGTTTTATGGAGAAACTATCTAGTTAAGGGTACTACTTGGGAGGCCGAGGCTGATATCATGTCCCGATATCCTCATCTTTTTCCTCCTATTCTAGCTTGAGGTAATGAGTTCCTCTTGGTTTGCTTTTCTTTGAAATCATGTGTGTTTTATGTGTTTCCTTGTTTTCCTTAAATTTGCATGTTCATAAAAAAGTTCAAGTTTTGAAAGAAAATGGCTTTTATGATGTATATTCCCTATGTTGTTAAGTATTTAAGTATTGAGTATGAGGTTCCTACAGACTTCATGAGGTGGAATATTGAGGATGCCTTAGCTTGGAGTGGAAATTTTCTCCTTGAATATGTACTTTGTGCATAAATTTCATTTAGGCTCCATGAGATTGTGTTGAGCATTGCTTTTGTGTTTGGAGATGGTAGTTCCTCCTTTAGTGTAAGAAATATAAAATTAATTATGCATATTGGGTTGTTAGATGTAGTTCCTACTTCCTTATGGTGCATTGAGTATGTTTAGCTTGAAGATGAAGTTCTTCCTCGGTTTTGTGCATTTTGTTGAGTTACATGCATGATGGGCTGCTAGTCTTGAGTCTTTTCATTTAGAAATGTGTGTATAATCTCATTAGAGGATGAACGATCACAAGGGGGATATAATGTAACATCCCGGATTCAAAGCTAGGAAAAACAACAATTGGAGTAACTACATATGCCATCCACGACAGCCACCCACAGATCATAGGTAGGGTCCGTGGTTGGGCACCTCAACCTAGACTCAGACTTCAGGACCACGGCCTGACCAACAGACCCTAGGTTAGACCATGGTCCAGAGGTCCGTAGATGGCCAAAAATCTCTGAAGTTAGTGACGGTTGACCAGGACGAATCGTAGATCGATTGAAGGTCCATCGTTCCAAAGGCCTAGGGTCCGTAGGTCGAACCCCTAAAATTAAGTCTTTGACAACCGACCGACGGACGTGAGGGATGGACCGTAGGTCCACCACAGTTTGTCGGCGGGCTTCCATAGGTCCACAAGAAGGCAATTATTTTAGGGACTTAAAGGTCTTTTCCAGTTTTAATTAAATCAATGTGGTGTCATTTTGCCTAAGCCTAGACCACCTATATAAGGATTTTAAACCCCTAAACTCACTCAATTAAGTCATTCTCTAAAATCCCAAAAGAAAACGCAAATCCTCTCTCCAATATTCTCTCTCTAGAATGTGGAAGAAAAAGAAGGAGATTGAAGCTAGGTCAAGATCAAGTCTCCCAATATTCAAGCTTTTGGTGGTCTTTGTGACTAAGGTATGATGGATTTTTATCCATAGGATCCTTTCTCCCATGGAGTCCCCTAGAATTCCACAATTTGAAGAAGAATTTCCCAAATTCTAGTTAGGGTTTCTTCCATTGTTGTGGGTTATAATGAATGTTGATCCAATTGAGTGAATTATGATTGTTTATGATTTTAGGGTTGAATTGACATGTTGGGTTTGATGCCATGTGAGGAAAACTCTACGGGTTACATATATCCTAATAGGATTTATGAATTATGACTAGAATTGCATAAGATTGAAGCATACATGACGAATATAATGTAAATTTCTTGAGAGTAAAGAATAAATGATGATCATGACATGTAGTGCTTTGAGACTAAAGCCTAGACTATGAATTCTTGATTGATTGATGTTAATAGGTGGAAGGGATACTTCCCATAATGAATTCATAAGGATGATTGAATGAATGTGAAAGGTTTACTTACATGAATGATTCTAGGTTGAAAAGATTGCTCACCTAAAATGAATCTAGACTAAAATGCGTAATGAATGATAAGGCTAGAGGTGATTACCCTTGACCTTCATACGTAAGGATATGAGGTGATTCCCATACACCTTAGAATTGAACAAGAGGTGAGTCCCCACGTTCTTACTATGATTAATGGACATGGAGGCGAGTACCCATGCTCCTTAGAAATGACGCGGAGGTGAGTACCCGCGATCTAAGAGTAAGTAAGGCAAGAAAGGAATACCTATTAGCCTTTATGATCTAGGCATTGAGGCGAATCCCCATGTCTTTAAAGGTAAGTATGATTAATATGATTATGTTATGAAGTTGATGTGCTTGGAGTGTTGCTGGATATGCCTTCCATGATGTAAGCTTGACTAGAGACGGATGACCTAAGTCTTTGCTATGGTTAAGAGAGGTTACTTAATGGTGTATTCCTCTTTCAGTATGATGTTTATTACGTATTGATTATGCTTATGCCTTATGTCTTATGTAGACTAATGCTCATGTTACGTTGTTTATGATAGCCATCATATTTAATACTTGATTGTACTAATACATACTCTTGCCTACATTCCTATCAAATTTAGGATCCGGTGACATTGATTCTCACACTCGTGGTTAGCTTCATTGTTGATCAAGGAAGTGAAGTTTTGGTGAGTCCTTATTGTGTTCGAGGATGTGATCGCCACTTTCCTTTGTGTATTTCATTTATATCTTGGACTACTGTATGGGCTGTGACCCAAGACTTTATTCATGTTGTTTAGATGGTTCGAGACAATGATGTTAGCCTTCCCCTCGTTTTATAAAAGACTTTGAGTGTATTGAAAAGTTTTAAATTCCTGCTCATTTCTATTTCTTTATGTAATGATATGCTAAGTGGCTTGTATGAGGCCTCTCGGGGTCTTATACACCTTCTTATATCTAGGGGGTACCCCTTGGTCTTGACATTAACAATATGAGAAAAACTTTCACCAATGTGAATTAATATATGAGAAATACTATAACATGATCATAATAACATGTGAAAAAACCATTCACAATTACATTGATACTTTCCTCTCAAAGCATCTTCAAATTATTTTTAATAAAATCATATATCAATTAACATAGAAAAGGCAATGGTCAAATTATTTATAATAACATCAAAATTTATAGGGTCATGAGTTCATCATAGGTTCATAGTTGAAAAATAATAATTTAGGCATGGTTCAACATAATTTAAACTAAATATCATGTATAAATATTTAATCGTGCATTATAAGACTTATTTAGCAATACTCAATCAAAATTGAATGAAACTCATAAAGATTGATTTCAAACTAGTGCATACCCATATACCTTGATACTTTAAGCCCAAAAAGAATGGAGGATTGGACACTTGGATAAACCCTAGCTCTTATTCTTTTTCCTTCGCTTGGAGAGAATTTGGGGAGGATGGGTTTTGTTAGATTTAAGGGATTTAGGAGAATGAATTAAAAATGGGTAATTTGGGGCTTAAAAGCTTGATATAGGG
This sequence comes from Solanum tuberosum, assembly GCF_000226075.1. Taxonomy (NCBI): domain Eukaryota; kingdom Viridiplantae; phylum Streptophyta; class Magnoliopsida; order Solanales; family Solanaceae; genus Solanum; species Solanum tuberosum. The sequence goes on along the minus strand of NW_006238998.1, from coordinate 1,010,297 downwards.
CTTAGGGTAAAAGACAACACAACAAAGTATTGTATTAAACAATTAGGAAAAGATGCAAAAGCCCCTTAAAAATAAATGTTAGACTCGACCTACAATTCAGACATACGGACCATAGAACATTATATGTTTCGTATTGATCAACCATAGACCAAGTACTAGGACCATGAATTTACTTATCTTTTGACGGAACAATTCTACGGCTAGTAAGTCTTCCTTCTGTCTGTAAATACCAACCGTAAAAACTATCTAGACCTCTTAATTTCACTATGTCTGGGACTCACCTAGGAGACTGATGAGTCCACAAATTGAACTCATTTAGGGCTTTATTTTAATGGAAATAGTGTCCTTGAATGCTTGTTTTATCTCAATACCTGATTAAAATGCTGAAGTTTTAGGTATTTGAAGCTTTAGTGAAAGCATGGACACTTAGGCGCAAAATGGAGCAAATAGAGTTGTAAAGAACAAGAAATGGAATCTTGCGGACCATCGAGTTCAACTTGGCGAATCGCCAAAATGACATGAACCGCCCTTCGTTCCAGTACGCAAAGCCTTTTAGGAAGTGGATCAAAAGGCAAGGAAATGAGTAGTCGGCGAGTCGCCAATCACTTAAGCGAAGCAGTACTGTACAGCCCAATGATCGAGAATGTGAGGATGCTAAAGGCAAGACACTGAAGGTGATGAGCTAACCAAAAGGAGGAATCGCCGAGTTCATCAACGATTTCAACTAATGTCGCCAAACAATCCTCCGCAGCACAATCTGTGAAAACTATAAATACTAGTTAGAAATGTAGTCTTAGTGTGGAACAATTATTATTATTATTTTCAGTTTAGAACATACTTTAGCTGATATTTTTCTCTCACATTTGGAGATGGTTTTGTGGAGACTTGAAGAAATGAGTTCTTTTTCTACAAGTTGGTAGTGGGTCTTCTCTATTCATTTTCCTTTGCTTAATTTAAGGTTTAATTTTTTATACCCAGTTGATTTCATTATCATGTTAGGTATAATTTCTTATTTCTTGATGTGTGGCTAAAAACCCCCATTCTTGGGGTGTCTAAAAATATGGGTTGATATTCTTGTTGGGTCTTGCTTGCTGATAGGTTAGATGTATTTTAATGGTGATTTTCTAGTAGTTTTGGTTTAATATAAAGGGTTTGTAGTTTCAAATACAAAGCAACCCATGTGTTTTCGGCTTGCCCGAGAGGGAGGTCGCGAAAC